>NC_036839.1:30244859-30266146 GCF_002910315.2 Salvelinus sp. IW2-2015
ATGCCCCATTCATTCTTTCCTTACACGGATCAGTCGTCCTGGTCCCTTTGCAGAAAAACAGCCCCAAAGCATGATGTTTTCCACCCCCATGCTTCACAGTAGGTATGGTGTTCTTTGGAGCAACTCAGCATTCTTTGTCCTCCAAACCGACGAGTTGAGTTTTTACCAAAAAGTTCTATTTTTGGTTTCATCTGACCATATGACATTCTCCCAATCTTCTTCTGGATCATCCAAATGCTCTCTAGCAAACTTCAGACGGGGCCTGGACATGTACTGGCTTAAGCAGGGGGACACGTCTGGCACTGCAGGATTTGAGTCCCTGGCGGCGTAGTGTGTTACTAATGGTAGGCTTTGTTACTTTGGTCCCAGCTCTCTGCAGGTCATTCACTAGGTCCCCCCGTGTGTGTTCTGGTCCCCCCGTTCTTGTGATCATTTTGACCCCACGGGGTGAGATCTTGCGTGGAGCCCCAGATCGAGGGGGATTATCAGTGGTCTTGTATGTCTTCCATTTCCTAATAATTGCTCCCACAGTTGATGTCTTCAAAACCAAGCTGCTTACCTATTTGCAGATTCAGTCTTCCCAGCCTGGTGCAGGTCTACAATTTGTTTCTGGTGTCCTTTGACAGCTCTTTGGTCTTGGCCATAGTGGAGTTTTGGAGTGTGACTGTTTGAGGTTGTGGACAGGTGTCTTTTATACTGATAACAAGTTCAAACAGGTGCCATTAATACAGGTAACGAGTGGAGGACAGAGGAGCCTCTTAAGAAGAAGTTACAGGTCTGTGAGAGCCAGAATCTTGCTTGTTTTTAGGTGACCAAATACTTATTTTCCACCATAATTTGCAATAAATCCAGTAAAAATCCTACAATGTGATTTTCTGGATTTTTTTCTTCTCATTTTGTCTGTCATAGTTGAAGTGTACCTATGATGAAAATTACAGGCTCTCTCATCTTTTTAAGTGGGAGAACTTGCACAATTGGTGGCTGACTAAATACTTTTGGCCCACTGTATATATACATGTATATATATATGTATGTATGTATATATATATATATGTGTGTATGTATACATATATATATGTATGTATGTATATATACATGTATATATATATGTATGTATATGTATATATATACAGTGGGGAAACAAGTATTTGATACACTGCCGATTTTGCAGGTTTTCCTACATACAAAGCATGTAGAGTCTGTAATTTTATCATAGGTACACTTCAACTGTGAGAGACGGAATCTAAAACAAAAAACCAGAAAATCACATTGTATGATTTTTAAGTAATTAATTTGCATTTTATTGCATGACATAAGTATTTGATACATCAGAAAAGCAGAACTTAATATTTGGTACAGAAACCTTTGTTTGCAATTACAGAGATCATATGTTCCTGTAGTTCTTGACTAGGTTTGCACACACTGCAGCAGGGATTTTGGCCCACTCCTCCATACAGACCTTCTCCAGATCCTTCAGTGTTGGGGCTGTCGCTGGGCAATACGGACTTTCAGCTCCCTCCAAAGATTTTCTATTGGGTTCAGGTCTGGAGACTGGCTAGGCCACTCCAGGACCTTGAGATGCTTCTTACGGAGCCACTCCTTAGTTGCCCTGGCTGTGTGTTTGGGTCGTTGTCATGCTGGAAGACCCAGCCACGACCCATCTTCAATGCTCTTACTGAGGGAAGGAGGTTGTTGGCCAAGATCTCGCGATACATGGCCCCATCCATCCTCCCCTAAATACGTGCAGTCGTATTTAGGTCATTGACCAGGTCCTGCCGTGTAGTTCTGGGCTGATCCCTCACCTTCCTCATGATCATTGTAGCCCCACGAGGTGAATCTTACATGGAGCCCCAGACCGAGGGTGAATGACCATCATCTTGGTCGAGGGTGATTGACCATCCATCATTTTCTAATAATTGAGCCAACAGTTGTTGCCTTCTCACCAAGCTGCTTGCCTATTGTCCTGTAGCCCATCCCAGCCTTGTGCAGGTCTACAATTTTATCCCTGATGTCCTTACAGAGCTTTCTGGTCTTGGCCATTGTGGAGAGGTTGGAGTCTGTTTGATTGAGTGTGTGGACAGGTGTCTTTTATACAGGTAACGAGTTCAAACAGGTGCAGTTAATACAGGTAATGAGTGGAGAACAGGAGGGCTTCTTAAAGAAAAACTAACAGGTCTGTGAGAGCCGGAATTCTTACTGGTTGGTAGGTGATCAAATACTTATGCCATGCAATAAAATGCAAATTAATTACTTAAAAATCATACAATATGATTTTCTGGATTTTTGTTTTAGATTCCGTCTCTCACAGTTGAAGTGTACCTATGATAAAAATTACAGACCTCTACATGCTTTGTAAGTAGGAAAACCTGCAAAATCGGCAGTGTATCAAATACTTGTTCTCCACACTGTATGTATGTATGTATATGTATATGTATATGTATGTATACATCTATATATATGTATGTATATATATATGTATATATATATATATATAAATTAGGTAACCATCATAATGTCACTTTTAGCGGCACATGGTTCTACAACACCATCATTACAGATAATGCCTACCAATATGAAAGTACTTGTTTTCTATGGTATCTGTGTTAAGTGGAAATGTTAGGGGAGATGAAAAGGAAGGAAACATGAAGACTGTTGTAGTTAACCTCTAACTGACCTCAGGCAGAACCTGTGCATGAATTATTATTGCCATCAAAATGCAAAGCTGAGATAACAGAGAGAAGTTTGGCAACATGTCAAAGTCAACAAAACGAATGGAAACTGCCATTCATACAGATTTACCAGTCAGATCTACAATCAGATATGCTCCAAAATACTTACACGCACGCAAGTGTACACCCACAAAGGAGGTTTGGGCCCAGTGCTTGTCTCTGTGGGTGGTAGAGAACATTGCCGCCACACACACACGCACACAAACACATCCCAAACAAGTGCAATGCAAATTGTAAAACGTCAGGTGCTAGTTGTTGATTTCAGAACAATGTTTATCCAGTGATGTTATCAGCTCCTGTGCTAATAGAAGGACATGGGACTGGGTGAGGAGGGAACTGGGTGAACGATGATGAGGGGGGAGACAGGGAGATGTTTAGTCTGTGTTGGTCACTGAATCAAGGGCCAGCTGAAGCCACATTTTGTCCTGTCTCGGCTCTGGATGGGCATTGTTGGTTTTACACTGTTTGAACGGGCAGAGTTGGTTTTAACACTGCTTGGTTGGGTGGTGTGTGGATTCAGATGGGCTGTGTTAAGGGCAAATGAAAGAACATCACAGATTCATAATTTTGTCCTCATATGCTCTGTCACAGGCACAGCCCAATGGCCTCTACACTGACCATCACACTATAGACCTTGCAGGGGAAGGGCCATAGTCCTCTGACAGGTGCATGGTGTCACTCTGTCTCTCCTACACAACGCCAGTCCTTCCACTTAAAGTACAGAAAATCACGCTCAGTGATCATGGAGGTGGATGAAGAAAAGACAGGTCTTAAATTGTCTGAACATTATCAACACTAACATGCTAACACTCCCTTGCTAGGTTTGGATACAGAAATGCCCCTCTTAAAATATAATATTCATGGTTCAATGTAGTTACATCTTTCCCTCCTAAATATCAAATTTGATTTTCTCTCCATAACTCCCAATTGAATAAGAAGTGGGCGTAATAGCAAAGTAGGGCATAGAGAGTGCAGAAGTCTAGAAGTCTACCAAAACAATCTGGGCTCTTTCTACAATGACTCATTACTCTGATGAGAACAAGGATGGATTATACAGTTGACTCAATTCCTTTTCAACAAACCCTGCAAAAGTTTCCTTGAATTGTAATAATAAAATTCTGATTCTTGCCAGTGAGCTTCAGTCAGTTCTTCAGAGTGTACAGGTGTTCTGAGGTGTTCTGTTCTGTATTTTGTAACAGTCTGGAGATAAGACTATATGAGTCAGAAAGATGGCATCCCTGGCCAGATATTGACGGTACTGAAGGAGTATAATTAATACGGTGCACTGTCTCTGCTAGTCCAATCCACTCTTTACAGCATGCAAATAACAAGCTCTTGATATCAAATAACAAGCTCTAGTTATCAGAGTGCTATTCGGAGTTGTTTTGTTTAGGATACAGTGCATTCAGAAAGTATTCAGACTCCTTGACTTTTTACACATTTTGTTATGTTACAGCCTTATTCTAAAATTGATTAAATTGTTTTTTCCCCCTCATCAATCTACACACAATACATCAACCTCACCAATCTACACTCAAGGCTCCCGAGTGGCGCAGTGGTCTAAGGCACTGCATCTCAGTGCTAAAGGTGTCACTACAGACCTTGGTTTGACCCCGGGCTGTATCACAACTGTAAAATAAGAACTTGTACTTAACTGACTTGCCTATTTAAATAAAAAAATTAAATACCCCATAATGACAAAGCAAAAACTGGTTTCCAAATATATATTAAAAAAATAATGAAATATCACATTTACGTAAGTATTCAGATCCGCAACTTTGTTGAAGCACCTTTGGCAGTGATTACAGCCTTGAGTCTTCTTGGGTATGATGCTACAAACTTGGCAGACCTGTATTTGGGGAGTTTCTCCCATTCTTCTCTGCAGATCTTCTCAAGCTCTGTCAGGTTGGATGGGGAGTGTTGCTGCGCAGCTATTTTCAGGTCTCTCCAGAGATGTTAGATTGGGTTCAAGTCCGGGCTCTGGCTGGGCCACTCAAGGACATTCAGAGACTTGTCCCTAAGCCACTCCTGCTTTGTCTTGGCTGTGTGCTTAGGGTCGTTGTCCTGTTGGAAGATGAACCTTCGCCCCAGTCTGAGGTCTTGAGCACTCTGGAGCAGGTTTTCATCAACGATCTCTCTGTACATTGCTCCGTTCATCTTTCCCTTGATTCAGACTATTCTCCCAGCCCCTGCTGCTGAAAAACATCCCCACAGCATGATGCTGCCAATACCATGCTTCACTGTAGGGATGTTGCGTAGGTTTTCTCCAGACGCAATGCTTGACATTCAGGCCAAAGAGTTCAATCTTGGTATCATCAGACTAGAGACTCTTGTTTCTCGTAGTCTGAGAGTCCTTTAGGTGCCTTTTGGCAAACTCCAATTGGGCTGTCATGTGCCTTTTACTGAGGAGAGTCTTCCGTCTGGCCACTCTTCCATGAAGGCCTGATAGGTGGAGTGCTGGAGAGATGGCTGTCCTTCTGGAAGGTTCTCCCATCTCCACAGACGAACTCTGGAGCTCTGTCAGAGTGACCATCGGATTCTTGGTCACCTCCCTGACCAAGGCCCTTCTCCCCCAATTGCTCAGTTTGGCTGGGCGGCCAGCTCTAGGTAGAGTCTTGGTGGTTCCAAACTTTTTCGATTTAAGAATGATGGAGGCCACTGTGTTCTTGGGGACCTTCAATGCTGCAGAAATCTTTTAGTACCCTTCCCCAGATCTGTGCCTCGACACAATCCTGTCTCATCATCACTCATCAAAACAGGATGCACCTGAGCTCAATAACGAGTCTCATAGCAAAGTGTCTGAATACTTATGTAAATAAGATATTTCAGTTTTTTCAATTGGAAAAAAATGGGCAGAAATTCCTAAAACCTGTTTTCGCTTTGTCATTATGTGGTATTGTGTGTTGGGGATGATAAAAAAAACATTTAACCAATTTTAGAATAAGGCTTTAACGTAACAAAATGTGGAAAAAGTCAAGGGGTCTGAATACTTTCCGAATGCACTGTATGCTGTGGACGGGACCGCATTCCAGTTGTGCCTCTGGTCTCTTATAAAGGAATAAAAGGATGATGAAGACTTGCTGAGCATCACTACACTATTTGAAAAAAGGGTTCCAAAAGGGTTCTTCAGGTGTCCCTATAGGAGCACCCTTTTTGGTTCCAAGTAAAATCGTTTTTACTTACAGATATAACCTTTTTGGGTTCCATGTAGAACCCTTTGTGTGAGTGTGTGTGCTTGTGTGTATGTGCGTTCCTGCGTGTGTGCATGTGTGTCCAGCCAACTACCTAGGTAATGATGGCAATCTGCATGGTGATGATGAGTGCCACCCGGGGGCCGTTCTCCCCTCAGCAGCCTTCTGTGGAATTAAACTGCCACCACATTCCATCCTTGTCAGTTACTCTGTGACTGTTAGAGCAGCATGGTGCTTAAAGTAACCATATCTACATCACTAACTGATCAGATCAAACAGGGCCTCATTTCCAATAGATAATAAAGATGTTCTGTGATGAGTAACCTCGTCCCTAGGCTCAATTACTAGAGAGCCGTCTGGGGATGAAATTATGTGATGGGGTGGATAAAGTGGGGGAAGGTGGGGTGAAAAAAATATTTTTTTCGGCATTGTTGCATTCCAAAAATAACATTTAATAAAGTAGTAGTTATGTAATAAACAGTTTTAGTACATTCTAAAAGAATCCACACAATAGCCCATTGATTATGTTTTTTATTGTCAGATACTGTACACCGGATAGGTGGAGTGAAATGTGTTGTTTTACAGGATCAGCCATAGTGGTACGGCGACCCTGGAGAAAATTTGGGTAATTTGACTTGCTCAAGGTGTTCCTGTCACTCTCATCAGATGAGTCCTCATACGACCCATGTGTCTTCTTATCTTTTGTCAGAAGTAACCCTGAAAGTTGAGAAAATATACCTCTCCTTTGGAGTAAAGAACAGAAAACGTCCTGTGTTTAAATATCGTACGATACCTCACCTTAACTGCACCAAACCTTTGTGAATAAGATAATAATAGTAATATTGTTTTGAACATGATGAAATATTCATAGATGGAGACACACTGTCGCCAAGCAAACCCTCCCCAGGCGGTCTCAGTGGCCATGGGCGGTATGTTTTCTTATAACCCTGTGAGACCCACGGTAGGAAAAACGCAACGTTTCCCACTCTATATTGCATCCTGTACAGGTCCTAAACTAAAAAACAATGGCAAACACTACATACTCTTTAGACCCACATGTATCTCTTAGTAGTATTTGTTGTGTGTCAGTAGGATTCTTGTGGCATCAGTAGCTTCTGAAACATAAGGAACCTGTCCACTCGTGTGAGACCACGCTAGTCCCCTACACAAGCGCATGTTGTAAGCCATCCATGCAAGTACATGACTTGAGATATAATTTCCTGTCTTCCCCAAGATGAAATGATTATGTAGAAAAAAATGAATAGAGAAAATAACATTGTGAGCCAGGTAGTTTTTTAAGTGTTGCAAAAAAAGCCAGAAAGGACAACCAAATCAAAACAAATCAAATTGTATTGCTCATGTACACATGTTTAGCAGATGTTATTGCGGGTGTAGCAAAATGCTTGTGCTTCTAGCTCCGACAGTGCAGTAATATCTAACAGGTAATATCTAACAGTTTCACAACATATACCCAAAATACACGTAAATCTAAGTAAGGAATGGATTAAGAATATATATACATATTCAGTATGTCAGAGCGGCATTGGACTAAGATACATTGGCATAGTATGGAGTACAGTATATACAGTTGAAGTCGGAAGTTTACATACACCTCAGACAAATACATTTAAACTCCGTTTTTCACAATTCCTGACTTTTAATCCTAGTAAAAATTCCCTGTCTTAGGTCAGTTAGGATGACCACTTTATTTTAAGAATGTGAAATGTCAGAATAATAGTATAGAGAATGATTTATTTCATCACATTCCCAGTGGGTCCGAAGTTTACATACACTCAATTAGTATTTGGTAGCATTGTCTTTAAATTGTTTAACTTGGGTCAAACGTTTCGGGTAGCCTTCCACAAGTTTCCCACAATAAGTTTGGTGAATTTTGGCCCATTCCTCCTAACAGAGCTGGTATAACGGAGTCAGGTTTGTAGGCCTCCTTGCTCGCACACGCTTTTTCAGGTCTGCCCACAAGTTTTCTATGGGATTGAGGTCAGGGCTTTGTGATGGCCACTCCAATACCTTGACTTTGTTGTCCTTAAGCCATTTTGCCACAACTTTGGAAGTCTGCTTGGGGTCATTGTCCATTTGGAAGACCCATTTGCGACCAAGCTTTAACTTCCTGACTGATGTCTTGAGATGTTGCTTCAATATATCCACATAATTTTCCTCCCTCATCTATTTTGAACTGCACCAGTCCCTCCTGCAGCAAAAGCACCCCCACAATATGATGCTGCCACCCCCGTGCTTCACGGTTGGGATGGTGTTCTTCGGCTTGCAAGCCTCCCCCTTTTTCCTCAAAACCTAACAATGGTCATTATGGCCAAACAGTTCTATTTTTGTTTCATCAGACCAGAGGACATTTCTACAAAAAGTATGATCTGTGTCCCCATGTGCAGTTGCAAACCGTAGTCTGGCTTTTTTATGGCGGGTTTGGAGCAGTGGCTTCTTCCTTGCTGAGCGGCCTTTCAGGTTATGTCGATTTTGGACTTGTTTTACTGTGGATATCGATACTTTTGTACCTGTTTCCTCCAGCATCTTCACAAGGTCCTTTGCTGTTGTTCTGCGATTGATTTGCACTTTTCGCACCAAAGTACGTTCATCTCTAGGAGACAGAACGCGTCTCCTTCCTGAGCGGTATGATGGCTGAGTGGATGAACCAGACTTGTGGAGGGCTACAATTTTCTGAGGTCTTCACTGATTTCTTTTGATTTTCCCATGATATCAAACAAAGAGGCACTGAGTTTGAAGGTAGGCCTTGAAATACATCCACAGGTACACCTCCAATTGACTCAAATGATGTCAATTAGACTATCAGAAGCTTCTAAAGCCATGACATCATTTTCTGGAATTTTCCAAGCTGTTTAAAGGCACAGTCAACTTAATGTATGTAAACATCTGATCCACTGGAATTGTGATACAGTGAATTATAAGTGAAATAATCTGTCTGTAAACAATTTTTGGAAAAACGTCTTGTGTCATGCACAAAGTAGATGTCCTAACCGACTTGCCAAAACTGTAGTTTGTTAACAAGAAACTTGTGGAGTGGTTGAAAAACTAGTTTTAATGACTCCAACCTAAGTGTATGTAAACTTCCGACTTCAACTGTACATATGAAATGGGTGATGCAATATTTACAAACAATTAAAGTGACTAAGATACCGTAGAATAGTATAGAGTACAGTTTACACATATGAGATGAGTAATGCAAGATACGGAGACATTATTAGAGTGGCTAGTGATCCATTTCTAAAAGTTGCCAGTGATTCCTAATCTGTCTATAGGCAGCCACCTCTGATGTGCTAGTGATGGCTGTTTAGCAGTCTGATGGCCTTGAGATAGAAGCTGTTTTTCAAATATTACTAAATGTAAGTTAGATGTTCCCCATTCATAGAAAACACTCAAAATAGTTGATCCTTTCAAGAATATACGTTTTTGATAGCAATATACTAATATTTGGATCGGTCAAGTTGATCAATTTAGCTATTTCAGACAAAATATAACTTCATTTCAGATTTACAGTTTTACAGTCATCCATGTTGATATGATTTCTATAGAATTTCAGTTTTCTTACTACAAAATGTCACTACAATCAAAGGCCAATGTGGCATTTTTGCAACAATTCCAGAATTTCTTTCTACAAACGTATTATTTTTATTGTCATAATTAGATGCCTATTACAAGTATTTCTGAAGGGTAATTTAAAAAAAATCCTAATTTGGATCTATGCTTGGGTCTCAACAGGAATGACCCTTACGAGGGCAAACTCATGGGACTGATCTGGACTCATCTGAACCTGTATAAGCAGAGGTAGAGCCTAATAGTGATGTTTACTGATAATTAAATATCCATAAATGTTTTTAAACTGCAGAAGTCTTGGTGATGTTGTAAAGGTGTGTTGATGTCTCTGTGGTTGAGGACACATCATCATGACACAGAGAGAGACACACAATAATATTATGATGATATAAATAGACACTACCTCTGCAATCCGCGCTGCAGTAGCTAAATAGGATAATAGCTTGGCTCAGTTTGCGCTCCAAAACACACACACACACACACACGCGGCAGTGCGCAGGAACACCCAGACCCACAAATTTCTGTCAAAGGGGAAATGAGTCAGAGAGAAGGCCAACGCCAGTGAGCCCAGCTAGACTCAGACCCCGGCAACAAGGACAGACCAACATGGACCAGACAGAGCCAGATGATGGGGGTGAATGATAATGAGGAAAGAAGTTGCACAAAGAAGCTGCACAATGTGACAGAATCTTTCACCAGCTACTCATTAGATTGATTTGCTGGATACAGTGTTTCATTGTTAGCAAAGCCACATGAATTTGAAGCCTTAAGTCAGGTACATGAATGTGAACACTGTGTGTGTGTGTGTGTGTGTGTGTGTGTGTGTGTGTGTGTGTGTGTGTGTGTGTTGTGTGTGTGTGGTTAGACTGCGGTGGTGTGAGACTGCGGTGGATGTGTTTGTTGTTATTACTTTCTCTCTTGAAGTTCCAGCAAACTCCATCAAACATTGCTTAGATTCTCATCAAATTAACAAATTAATTAAATGATTTATTGCTGCCTTTCATTGAATTACCTGAGGTGAACCATTTTCCAAAAACATTTGCAAGGGGTACATTCAAGAGGCACAAAATGGCACAAATCGTTAAGAACAAAGGAGTTTACCAGAGTTCAGTTGCTGCAGCAGTAGCCTACTTCTCCTATCCTGTCTTCTCCTATGCTCTGCTCTCCTTGCCGCCTCGCCTCGCCATCTCTCCTTACCTCTCCCCTCCCTCCCTGGAGAGCAGAGGCAGACAGCAGCAGAAGCAGATGTGGAGAATGGTAACAACAGGATAATGACTCAGATATTCTGCTACTGGAGTGAAATAATTGCTAGTAGATTTATCCCTGGGGGGGGGGGCATAGCACCTGTCACTTCCTATTCCCTTTTCTCATCAGGGCAACTGTCTCCACCAGCTAGTGGTGGTCCATGATAGAGGGGAATGAACCTCACCCTCACGTCTGACTACATAACATCACTCTGGATGGTAGAATGGAACCTCACCCTCACGTCTGACTACACTAACATCTCTATGGATGGTAAGAATAGAACCTACCCGTACGTCTGACTACACTAACATCACTCTGGTGGTAAGAATAGAACCTCACCCGTACGTCTGACTACACTAACATCACTCTGTGGATGGTAAGAATGGAACCTCACCTCACGTCTGACTACACTACATCACTCTGTGGATGGTAAAGAATGGAACCTCACCCTCACGTCTGACTAACAACATCACTCTGTGGATGGTAAGAATGGAACCTCACCCTCACGTCTGACTACACTAACATCACTCTGTGGATGGTAAGAATGGAACCTCACCCTCACGTCTGACTACACTAACATCACTCTGTGGATGGTAAGAATGGAACCTGACTTCTTTGTCCTCCATCATGTAAGTTTGGAACGCCACCATTAGTCTTTTTTCAAAGAGGTCATGTGTTTCATCTGCTCAGCTACAGTACCAGTCAAAAGTTTGGACACACCTACTCATTCAAGCGTTTTTCTTTATTTTTACTATTTTCAACATTTTAGAATAGTGAAGACATCAAAGCTATGAAATAACACACATGGAATTATGTAGTAACCAAACAAGTGTTAAACAAATCAAAATATATTTTATATTTGACATTCTTCAAAGTAGCCACCCTTTGCCTTCATGACAGCTTTGCACACTCTTGGCATTCTCACAACCAGCTTCTCCTGGAATGCTTTTCCAACAGTCTTGAAGGAGTTCCCACATAAGCTGAGCAGTTGTTGGCTGCTTTTCCTGCACTCTGCGGTCCAACTCATCCCAAACTATATAAATTGGGTTGAGGTCGGGTGATTGTGAAGGCCAGGCCATCGGATGCAGAACTCCATCACTCTCCTTCTTGGTCAAATAGCCTTTACACAGCCTGGAGGTGTGTTGGGTCATTGTCCTGTTGAAAAACAAATGATAGTCCCACTAAGCGCAAACCAAATGGGATGGCGTATCGCTGCAGAATGCTGTGGAAGCCAGGCTGGTTGAGTGTGCATTGAGTTCTAAATAAATCACATACAGTGTCACCAGCAAAGCACCCCCACACCATCACACCTCCTCCTCACGGATGATCTCGGAGAACATCCATTCACCTACTCTATGTCTCACAAAGACACTGCGGTTGGAACCAAAAATCGCAAATTTGGACTCATCAGACCAAAGGACAGATTTCCACCGGTCTAATGTCCATTGCTCGTGTTTCTTGGCCCAAGCAAGTCTCTTCTTATTATTGGTGTCCTTTAATAGTTGTTTCTTTGCAGCAATCTGACCATGGCATGATTCACGCAGTCTCCTCTGAACAGTTGATGTTGAGATGTGTCTGTTACTTGAACTCTGTGAAGCAATTATTTGGGCTTCAATTTCTAAAGCTCGTAACTCTAATGAACTTATCCTCTGGGTCTTCCTTTCCTGTGGCGGTCCTCATGAGAGCCAGTTTCAGCATAGCTCTTGATGTTTTTTTCGACTGCACTTGAAGAAACGTAAACATTTTCCAGATTGACTGACCTTCATGTCTTAAAGTAATGATGGACTATATTTCTCTTTGCTTATTTGAGCTGTTCTTGCCATAATATGGACTGCATCTTTTACCAAATAGTGCTATCTTCTGTATACCTCACGTACCTTGTCACAACACAACTGATTAACTTTTAACAAGGCACACCTGTTAACTGAAATGCATTCCAGGTGACTACTTCATGAAGCTGGTTGAGAGAATGCCACTAGTGTGCAAAGCTGTCATCAAGGCAAAGGGTGGCTACTATGAAGAATCTCAAATATAAAATATATTTTGATTTGTTTAACACTTTTTTGGTTACTACATAATTCCATGTGTGTTATTTCATAGTTTTGATATCTTTCTACATATCAATGTAGAAAATAGTAAAAATTAAGAAAAACCCTTGAATGAGCAGGTGTGTCCACATTTTTGACTGGTACAGAATATGAATGACACATTTAGATATTTAAGACTTGTAGAGTTCAACATGTTTACAGAGATTGGCTGGAAGAAGAGATAGATACAGAGCCATTACAGGAGCTAAAACAAACAGACAGACAGACACTGGGGAATCTAAAGCGATGAAGTCAGACTGATATTTTAGAAAATAAACACCATTGATTTTCTGTCCACTCCCAAGGAGGGCCACAGCTGGGCTGTGATCTGACCTCTATCAGTGGACAGAGATACCGTGTGCATGTGTGTGGCGGGAATGTTCTCTACCACCCACAGAGAGGAGCACAGGGCCAATAGTTTGTGACTACTAGGCCAATAGTTGATGTGAATCATGTTTGATGGTCAGCAGGCAGTGGGGATTACGCAAGTTCTCCCCTCTCCCCTCCCTTCCCCTCCCCTCTCCTATACTTAATCTGTGTTAGTCATTAGTGTGGTGTTAGCAGGAAGTCTAGTGGACACAGGAAACTCATGGGTGATATTATACACTTAACATCTCGGCAGTCACAGACGTCTGTAAAAAGGATTTCTCCAATGTCATACAAGAAGACGCACAGAAAAATGTTTTTCAGCTAATCAAAACTTTAAAACTCTCCACATTCATTATGCTATGATCTCAGTGGGGGACCAAACAATCCTGGTGTGTGTGTGCACGTAACCCCAGCAATCATGCGTCTTTGTTTTACACTGGGGGCTTGACAAAATAAGGAACAAAGACTTTGCTCACACTAAAAATCTGTGCTAATTTATTAGAGTCTGGCTGTTGCAACCAGACATAGGTTGTAGCAGACTGTTACCTGTATGAACTGTGGTCTGCTGGGTCTCTGGGAGGGACTGGCCGGGTTATTATAGTGCTACATACTGCTACTGATTACGTCAGTCCATGGAAAACAAAGCTCAAAAAGCCTTCTTCTACTGATTACATCAGTAAAAGGAAAACAAAGTTCAAAAATATTTCTGAACCGTGGAATTCAGCTTAAACAGGATGGATGCATGTTAATGAACTGGATTAGCAGTGGCTATAACCAGAGAGGAAGAGGCGAAGCAAGAGGGTTTACTCCGTCCAAAATGAAAAAATATCCACGAAGTGAAGAATTTTTGTATGGAGGTCAATGAGAGTGTCAAATTTGGTCAACAAAAAATGTAATTGCTAATTTTGTACGTGAGGCTTATTTGATCGAATAGAAGTTTCCTAATGGTTATGCTGTTACGAATGCACTGATAAACGTGGACGCACGTGGCATTTTGGCAAATTAAAAAAAAGTTGTGCCTGTTGTTCATACGAGTAACTGTAACGACTGTCTTCGTCCTCCTCATCTGACGAGGAGAAACGAGAAGGATCGGAGGACCAATGCGCAGCGTGGTACGTATCCATATTTATTTGAATACTTTTCAATTATGAACAAAACAATAAACAGACGAAAACCAACGAAGCTACAGTCCCGAACTAGTGAACACAGACAAAACAGGAACACAGGAACAGGAACAATCTCCCACAAAACACACTACAAAACAAGCTACCTAAATATGGTTCCCAATCAGAGACAATGACTAACACCTGCCTCTGATTGAGAACCATATCAGGCCAAACAAGAAACCCCACATAGAAACAGAAAACATAGACTGCCCACCCCAACTCACGCCCTGACCATACTAAAACAAAGAAAAACCAGAAGAACTATGGTCAGAACGTGACAGTAACTGACTTCTCATTGGCTTGAATGTTTCCACCTGATCTTGCCTCTTCAAGCCTGCCTTCCGTCTTTGAGGACATGTATTTCCATTGTTAGAGCTGATCATCGAAATAATAGATAATCTTTGCTATAACCTTATTAGCTGGGTCCTGTCCCATTGGGCACAGACATCAGTTTTGATTGATTTGTAAACTAATGTGTAAACTAACATTAATTCAAAGTGAAATCAACAAAAATGTTAATCATCTCATTAGATTTAGGGTAAAATTCCTGAAATTCTTTGACGTTTTAGCAAATCCATCAGTTTTCCATGTTGTTTCAAGGTCATCACATAAAACATCCCTTTTTCAGGACCCTGTCTTTCAAAGATAATTTGCAAAAATCCAAATAACTTCACAGATCTTCATTATTAAGGGTTTTAACACTGTTTCCCATGCTTGTTCAATGAACCATAAACAATTAATGAACATGCACCTGTGGAACGGTCGTTAAGACACTAACAGCTTGCAGACGGTAGGCAATTAAGGTCACAGTTATGAAAACTTAGGACACTAAAGACGCCTTTCTACTGACTCTGAAAAACACCAAAAGAAAGATGCCCAGGGTCCCTGCTCATCTGTGTGAACGTGCCTTAGGCATGCTGCAAGGAGGCATGAGGACTGCAGATGTGGCCAGGGCAATAAATTGCAATGTCCGTACTGTGAGACGCCTAAGATAGTGCTACAGGGAGGCAGGGCGAACAGCTGATCGTCCTCGCAGTGGCAGACCACATGTAACAACACCTGCACAGGATCGGTACATCCGAACATCACACCTGCGGGACAGGTACAGGATGGCAACAACAACTGCCCGAGTTACACCAGGAATGCATAATCCCTCC
Organism: Salvelinus sp. IW2-2015; assembly: GCF_002910315.2. NCBI lineage: Eukaryota > Metazoa > Chordata > Actinopteri > Salmoniformes > Salmonidae > Salvelinus > Salvelinus sp. IW2-2015. Next base: position 30,260,389 of record NC_036839.1, read on the forward strand.
ATCAGTGCTCAGACTGTCCGCAATAGGCTGAGAGAGGCTGGACTGGGGGCTTGTAGGCCTGTTGTAAGGCAGGTCCTCACCAGACATCACCGGCCGGCAACAACGTCGCCTATGGGCACAAACCCACTGTTGCTGGACCAGACTGGACTGGCAAAAAGTGCTCTTCACTGACAAGTCGCAGTTTTGTCTCACCAGGGGTGATGGTCGGATTCGCGTTTATCGTCGAAGGAATGAGCGTTACACCGAGGCCTGTACTCTGGAGCGGGATCGATTTGAAGGTGGAGGCTCCGTCATGGTTTGGGGCGGTGTGTCACAGCATCATCAGACTGAGCTTGTTGTCATTACAGGCAATCTCAACGCTGTGCGTTACAGGGAAGACATCCTCCTCCCTCATGTGGTACCCTCCCTGCAGGATCAGCTTGACATGACCCTCCAGCATGACAATGCCACCAGAAATACTGCTTGTTCTGTGTGTGATTTCCTGCAAGACATGAATGTCATTGTTCTGCCATGGCCAGCGAAGAGCCTGGATCTCAATCCGATTGAGCACGTCTGGGAGCTGTTGGATCGGAGGGTGAGGGCTAGGGCCATTCCCCCCAGAAATGTCCGGGAACTTGCAGGTGCCTTGGGGGAAGAGTGGGGTAACATCTCACAGCAAGAACTGGCAAACCTGGTGCAGTCCATAAGTAGGAGATGCACTGCAGTACTTAATGCAGCTGGTGGCCACACCAGATACTGACTGTTACTTTTGATTTTGACCCCCCCTTGTTCAGGGACACATTATTCCATTTCTGTTAGTCACATGTCTGTGGAACTTTTCAGTTTGTCTCAGTTGTTGAATCTTGTTATGTTCATACAAATATTTACACATGTTACGTTTTCTGAAAATAAGCGCAGTTGACAGTGAGAGGATGTTTCTTTTTTTGCTGAGTTTATAATTGTTTTGTGAGCGAAAACAACATTGATTCAGGGTCGTTCTTGAATTGTGGTTGCATTTGCCATGAAAAACACTTTAAAATGACAAATAGTTACACATCATACATGTTTTTGTTTATAGTGAACTGTTAATCAATGATAAATTGTAATGCAAGTCCTTTACACTGTATGTTTAGACATTGTATAAAGTTCTATGGGTAAGCAAATTGGCTGGTCCCAGTAGTGATGTGTAGAGTTGTAGTGACATGTTTTGGGGATTTATATACAGTACCAGTCAAATGTTTGGTCACACCTACTTATTCAAGGGTTGTTCTTTATTTTTACTATTCATTGTAGAATAATAGTGAAGACATCAAAACAATGATATTGTCACGTTCGTCATAACGAGGAGACCAAGGCGCAGAGTGAGATGAATACATTCTTCTTTGTTTTAAACGAAGACCACTAAACAAAAGTGACGCTATAAACACGAGTGCTGACATGCAACTACACATAGACAATAACCCACAAAACCAAAATGGAAAATGGCAACCTAAATAGGATCCCCAATCAGAGACAACGATAAACAGCTGTCTCTGATTGGGAACCAATTCAGGCCACCATAGACCTACATTACCTAGACAATACCAAAAACCAATAGATATACAAAAAACCCTAGACAAGACAAAAACACACATACCACCCTCGTCACACCCTGACCTAACCAAAATAATAAAGAAAACAAAGATAACTAAGGTCAGTGCGTGACAGATATACACATATGGAATCATGTAGTAACCAAAAAAGTGGTCGGGTGACTTGCCTAGTTAAATAAAAGTTAAATAAAAAATTTGAAAAAAATACCTTGTCACAACACAACTGATTGGCTCAAACGAATTAAGAAGGAAAGAAATTCCACAAATTAACTTTTAACAAGGCACACAAGTTAACTTCTCTGGGATATGTGGGACGGTAGCGTCCCACTTGGCCAAAAGCCAGAAAAAATGTAGCGCGCCAAATTCAAATATATTACTATAAAAATCAATCTTTCATGAAATCACACATGAAAGACACAAAATTAAAGCTACACATGTTGTGAATCCAGCCAATATGTCTGATTTCAAAAAGGATTTACGGCAAAAGCACACAAAACGATTATGTTAGCTCAGTACATAGCCACAGAAAAACACAGCCATTTTCCCAGCAAAAGATAGTAGTCACAAAAAGCAGAAATAGAGATAAAATGAATCACTAACCTTTGATGATCTTCATCAGATGACACTCATAGGACATCATGTTACACAATACATTTATGTTTTTTTTTCGAAAATGTGCATATTTATATCCACAAATCTCGGTTTACATTGGCGCCATGTTCAGAAATGCCTCCAAAATATCCGGAGAAATTGCAGAGAGCCACATCAAATAACAGAAATACTCATCATAAACTTTGATGAAAGATACATGTTTTACATAGAATTAAAGATACACTTGTTCTTAATGCAAAAGCTGTGTCAGATTTCAAAAAAACTTCGTAAAAAGCACACCATGCAATAATCTGAGACGGCGCTCAAAAATAACAACATTTCTCCGCCATGTTGGAGTCAACAGAAATACAAAATTACATCATAAATATTCCCTTCCCTTACCTTTGATCATCTTCATCAGAATGCACTCCCAGGAGTCCTAGTTCCACGATAAATCGTTTTGTTCGATAATGTCCATTACTTATGTCTAAGTAGCTACTTTTGCTAGCATGTTTAGTGCACATGTCCAAACGCTCACGCAGATGCAGGCGAACTCGGACGAAAACTTCAAAAAGTAAAACAGGTCGAATAAACTGGTCAAACTAAGTAGAGAATCAATCTTCAGGATGTTGTTATCATATATATCCAATAACGTTCCAACCGGAGCATTCCTTCATGTCTGTAGAAGTTATGGAACACAAGGCGATATCATGAGGAAAGCGAGTGACCAGGAACTGGCAATCTGCCAGACCAATGACTGAAACACCTCCCATCCGGCCCCACATCACACTAGAGGCTTCATTCCACGTTCTACAGACTGTTGACATCTAGTGGAAGGCGTAGGAAGTGCAAACAGATCCATATCTTACAGGGAATTGAATAGGCGATGAGTTGAACATTGACCAGTCTCAGAATTCTCACTTCCTTTTTGGATTATTTCTCAGGTTTTGCCTGCCATATGAGTTCTGTTATACTCACAGACATCATTCAAACAGTTTTAGAAACTTCAGAGTGTTTTATATCCAATAGTAATAATAATATGCATATATTAGCATCTGGGACAGAGTAGGAGGCAGTTCACTATGGGCACGCAATTCACCCAAAGTGAAAATGCTGCCCCCTATATCAAAGAAGTTAACTGAAATGCATTCCAGGTGACTAACTCATGAAGCTGGTTGAGAGAATGCCAAGTGTGGGCAAAGCTGTCATCAAGGCAAAGGGTGGCTACTTTAAAGAATCTCAAATATAAAATATAGTTTGATTTGTTTAACACATTTTTGGTTGATACATGATTCCATGTGTTATTTTCTAGTGTTGATGTCTTCACTATTATTCTACAATGTAGAAAATAGTAAAATAACTAAAAACCCTTGAATGAGTAGGTGTGTCCAAACTTTTGACTGGTACTGTAGTATACTGTATATAGATATATGATTTTTAATGCTATAAAGTGAACAAAAGTATTTATTTTATTGTATAGATCAATAAAACAAAGAAGGCTATACAATACCTATTTTCTTTACCAGTATAATGTGTGACCCTCAGTTTTATGTAATTGGTATTACCTCCTTGAAAATCACTCATTACAAAGATATACAACGACCTTGAGCATTCTCTCCAGTGGTGAACTGTTATCGGGGAGAGGTCTAAAGTAAAATGATTTGCTTATCACACGTTTAAGTATGTCATAATATGAGGATTATATTTATAAATTGGTGTCTAAATCAAAAAACGTCACTTGGTGTTAAACTAAAATAATACTGTTGGCAAAATGGTTAATCGTATCACTTAGTAAATTATTTTTAAAGGATAGATGACCTTAGATTTGAGCATTTGTGGCCATTTCAGAACATGTATTTAACGTTTCTCATTGGTCAAACCATCATTGGTGTTACTAGTCCTACTGGTGGCAGAATGTTATCATAATGGTAAACATTATTTAAAGTCATCTTAGCCATATTAGTTGATTTAGAATGGGAAAATGGACCCAAATAGCCTACATTTATATAAATACAAATAAAAAGAAACCCTAAATACCCAAGCTCGCAGTTGGCTCTACTGACAGTGTGTTTGCGAGATGCTGGACAAAAGTATTTTTTAAAGTTCCTGCGACACCTGCCGTGTTTCCAGACATCTCCGAAAACAAACAAAAAAAGACTCTCGAAGAATGAGTGCACAACTGATAAATAGTCGCTTATAGATATGCAAGTCAGTCATGTGGCTAGCTGCCGGCAGAGACTTCTATTGCACTGCAGTAACGTTGAAGAGCTCTGGCTAGTATTACTTAGCCAGCTAGAAGGATGAAGTAAGAAGCTAAAGTTAAACAAAGCCTACCTCAACAGGAGCAAAAAATACGCTACAAAGTTCTCATAATAACTTTGCGTTACAAATTGTAGGCTACTGAGACAGACGATGTGGCGCTCAGTGGTTGGCACCCACCTATACCTCTATGCCCTTCTCCCAACCTATACCCCCTCCTTCCACTCCTCCTCTGCTGGTCTATTTGTCATCCCCCCCTCCCATTCCGCCATGTGTGCCTGGGTCTTCAGCTTTCCCCATAGGAGAACCCTTTAAAGAACCCTTTTGGGTTCCAGGTAGAACCTTCTGTGGAAAAGGTTCTACATGGAACCCAAAACAGTTCTACCTGGAACCAAAAAGGGTTCTCCTATGGGGAAAGCCAAAGAACCGCTTTGGAACCCTTTTTTCTAAAAGTGTAGCATACTATACTACATACTGTAGTGTCCCTTGATCATGTTTACTACTTACTATAGAATGTTGTAGTATACTGTAGAATACTATAGTAAATACTACAGTATTATATAAAAAACAGTAGTAAAAACAACAGAAATTTCAGCAAAAACACTATAGTCCACATAAACAAGATTTTTAAAACTATAGTAAATACTACAGTATTTAATTTGCATATACCTTGCCCATTCGCCTCCCCATATCCCAATTTGTGCCACCCGTAATTGAGAAACCTACATGCCAAGAATAGACCATATATTGTGTTCCTTACCAGTTATAGAAAAGATCAGAACCTCTGAACACTCCATTCAGAACCCAGTCCTACATACCTACAGGTTTTGGAACCCTAGTTCTTTTTGTATTTCTCCAGTTGGTTTCCTCAAGGAGAAAGACCCCGACTTCCATGTCAAAGAAAATTGAATAAAAACACTTTAGTAAATACTACAGTAATGTCCCAAAAACACTACAGTAAATACTACAGTATTTATACTATAGTAAACTGTGGACTTCGCAAAAACACTACAGTAAATACTACAGAAAAGTCTGCAAAAACACTACGGTGAATACTATAGTATACACTATAGTAAACACTATAGTATTTTTTCATGTGGGTATAGCCTTGCGTCTATGATTGACTCTGTCCTACCCCCCTTTCTGTGCCTTCCCATTTCCCTATGCATCCCGATGTGTCCCCCCAACCTAAACCCTTACCCTAAAACATATCTGTATCTTATTCCCAACCGTACCCCCTAAACCTAAACCCTTACCCTAAAACAGATCTGTATCCTATTCCCAACCCTACCCCCAAACCTAAATCCTTACCCTAAAACATAGCGTATCCTATCCCA
>NC_036839.1:30266674-30268286 GCF_002910315.2 Salvelinus sp. IW2-2015
CAGAGGAACTTTCCTATTTGCACTGCATAACGTTGAAGAGCTCTGGCTAGTATTACTTAGCCAGCTAGAAAAGGATGAAGTTAAGAAGCTAAAGTTAAACAAAGCCATACCTCAACAGGAGCAAAAAATACGCTACAAAGTTCTCATAATAACTTTGCGTACAAATGTAGGCTACTGAGACAGACGATGTGGCGCCTCAGTGGTTGGCACCCAACCTATACCTCTATGCCTTCTCCCAACCTATACCCCCTCCTTCCACTCCCTCCTCTGCTGGTCTATTTGTATCATCCCCCCCCATTCCGCCATGTGTGCCTGGTCTTCAGCTTTCCCCATAGGGAAACCCTTTAAAGAACCCTTTTGGTTCCAGGTAGAACCTTCTGTGGAAAAAGGTTCTACAATGAACCCAAAAACAGTTCTACCTGGAACCAAAAAAGTTCTCCTATGGGGAAAGCCAAAGAACCGCTTTGGAACCCTTTTTTCTAAAAGTGTAGCAATACTATACTACATACTGTAGTGTCCCTGATCATGTTTACTACTTACTATAGAATGTTGTAGTATACTGTAGAATACTATAGTAAATACTACAGTAATTATATAAAAAAACAGTAGTAAAACACACAGAAATTTCAGCAAAAAACAATATAGTCCACATAAAACAAGATTTTAAAAACTCTATAGTAAATTAACTACAGTATTTAATTTGCATATACCTTCCCATTCGCCTCCCCATATCCCAATTTTGTGCCACCCGTAATTGAGAAACCTACATGCCAAGAAATAACCATAATATTGTGTTCCTTAACCAGTATAAAAAAGAATCAGAACCTCTGAAACACTCCATTCAGAACCCAGTCCTACATACACTACAGGTTTTGGAACCCTATTCTTTTTGTATTTCTCCAGTTGGTTTCCTCAAGAGAGAAAGACCCCGACTTCCATGTCAAAGAAAATTGAAATAAAAACCACGCGTTAGTAAATACTACAAGTAATGTCCCAAAACACTACAGTAAATACTACAGTATTATTACTATAGTAAACTGTGGACTTCGCCAAAAACACTACAGTAAATACTACAGAAAAGTCCTGCCAAAAACACTACGGTGAATACTATAGTATATACACTATAGTAAACACATATAGTATTTTCATGTGGGTATAGCCTGTCGAGCGTCTATGATTGACTCTGTCCTACCCCCCTTTCTGCTGCCTTCCCATTTCCCTATGCATCCCGAATGACTGTGCACCCAAAACCAACCCTAAAACAGATCTGTATCCTATTCCCAACCCTACTCCCTAAACCTAAACCCTTACCCTAAACCGGGTCTGTATCCTATTCCCAACTCTACCCCCTAAACATTTACCCTAAAACAGATCTGTATCCTATTCCCAACCCTACCCCCTAAACCTAAACCCTTACCCTAAACCGTGTCTGTATCCTATTCCCAACCCTACCCTCTAAACCTAAACCCTTACGCTAAAACAGATCTGTATCCTATTCCCAAACCTACCCCCTAAATCTAAACCCTTACCCTAAAACAGATCTGTATCCTATTTCCAACCCTACCCCCTAAACCTAAACCCTTACCCTAAACCAGATCTGTATCCTATTTCC
>NC_036839.1:30268311-30276750 GCF_002910315.2 Salvelinus sp. IW2-2015
CAGACAAAAACATTATTCCATTCTGTTAGCACATGTCTGTGGAACTTTTTCAGTTGTCTCAGTTGTGAATTCTTTTATGTTCATACAAATTATTTACACATGTTACGTTTGTCTGAAAATAAGCCGCAGTTGACAGTGAGAGGCATGTTCTTTTTTTGCTGAGTTATAATTGTTTTTGAGCGAAAAACAACATTGATCAGGTCGTTCTTGAATTGTGTGCCTTCCAGAAAAAACACTTTAAAAATGACAAATAGTTACACATATACATGTTTTTGTTTATAGTGAACTGTTAATCAAAATGATAAAAATTGAATGCAAATCCTTACACTATGTTTAGACATGTATAAATTTACTCAGGGGTAAGCAAATGGCTCGCCCATGTGATGGTAGAGTTGTAGTGACATGTTTGGGGATTTAATATACCGAGTACCAGTCCAAAGTTTGGTCACACCTACTTATCAAGGTGTCTTATTTTTACTATTCATGTAGAATAATAAGTGAAGACATTCAAAAACAATAATATTGTTCACTTCTCATAACGAGGAGACCAAAGCGCAGAGTGAATGAATACCATTCTCTTTGTTAAACGAAGACCAACTAAACAAAAGTGACGCTATAAACACGAGTGCTACATGCAACTACACATAGACCAATCAACCAACAAAAACCAAAAATGGAAAAATGCAACCTAAATAGATCCCCAATCAAGACAACATATAAACAGCTGTCTCTGATTGGAACCAATTCAGCCACCATAGAAACCTACATTACCTAGACAATACCCAAAAAACCAATAGATATACAAAAAAACCTAGACAAGACAAAAACACACATTACCATCCCTCGTCACACCTGACCTAACCAAATAATAAAGAAAACAAAGAACTAACTAAGTCAGTGCGTACAATATACCACATATGCAATCAATTGAATAACCAAAAAAATGAGTGCGTGGTGACTGCCTAGTTAAATAAAAATAACATAAAAAATTGAAAAACAACCTCTTTCACAACACAAAACGATTGGTGCAAACGAATTAAGAAGGAAAAAAATCCACAAATTAACTTTAAGAACAAGCACAGCAAGTTAACTTCTCTGGATATTGGGACGGTAGGCGTTCCACACTTGGCCAAAAAGCCAGAAAAAATGCTAGCGCGCCAAATTCAAATATATTACTATAAAAAATCCAATCTTTCATGAAATCACACATGAAAACACAAAATTAAAGCACACATGTTGTAATCCAGCCAATATGCTGATTTCCAAAAAGGATTTACGGCAAAAGCACACAAAAACATTATGTTAGCTCATACATAGCCACAGGAAAACACACAGCCATTTTTCCCAGGCAAAAAAAAGATAGTAGTCACAAAAAAGCAGAAATAGAATTAAAATGAATCCACTAAACCTTTATGATCTTCATCAGATGACAACGCATAGGACATTCATGTACACAAACATTTATGTTTTTTTCGAAAATGTGCATATTATATCCACAAATCTCGTTACATTCGGCCCATGTTCAGAAATTGCCTCCAAAATATCCGGAGAAATTGCAGAGAGCCACATCAAAAAACAAGAAATACTCCATCATAAACTTGATAAAGATACATGTTTTACATAGAATAAAGATGAACACTTGTTCTAATGCAAAAGCTGTGTTTCCAGGGGGATTTTTAACAAAAAAAACTTTTTTTCGTAAAAAGGCACACCATGCAATAAATCCTGGAACGGCGCCAAAAATAAACAACATTCTCCGCCTTGTGAGTCAACAAGAAAATTACAAAATTACATCATAAATTTCCCTTCCCTTACCTGTTGATCATCTTCATCAGAATGCAATCCCAAGTCCTAGTCCACATAAATCGTTTGTGTCGATAATGTCCATAACTTTAGTAAACACATATGTTAAGTACTATTGCTAAGCATGTTTATGCACATGTCCCAAACGCTCACGCAGATGCAGCGAAACCTCGGACAAAACTTCAAAAAAAGTAATAACAGTCGATAAACTGTTTCAAACTTAAGTAGAGATTCAATCTTCAGAGTTATCATATATATCCATAACGTTTCCAACCGAGCATTCCTTCATGTCTTATGGAACACAAGGCAGTATCATTGAGAAAGCGCATGACCAGAACTGCATTCTGCCAGACCCATGACTAAACCACTCCCATCCGGCCCCACATCACATAGAGCTTCATTCCACGTTCTACAGACTGTGACATCTATGAAGGTAGAAGTGCAACAGATCCATATCTTACAGGGAATTGAATAGCATGAGTTGAACATGACCAGTCTCAGAATCTCACTTCCTTTGGATTATTTCTCAGGTTTTTGCCTGCCATATGAGTTCTGTATACTCACAACATCATTCAAACAAGTTTAGAAATCAGAGTTTTTATATCCCAATAGTAATAATAATATGGCAATAGATTAGCATTCTGGACAGAGTAGGACCAGTGCACTATGGGGCAACGCAATTCACCCAAGTGAAAATTGCTGGCCCCCTATATCAAAGAAGTTAACTTGAAATGGCATTCCAGGTGACTAACTCATGAAGCTGTGAGAGAATGCCAAGTGTGCACAAAGCTGTCATCAAGGCAAAGGTGGCTACCTTTAAAGAATCTCAAATAATTAAATATAGTTTGATTTGTTTAACACATTTTTGGTTGATACATTGATTCCATGTGTTTATTTTCTAGTTTATGTCTTCACTATTATTCTACAATGTAGAAAATAGAAAATAACTAAAAAACCTTGAATGAGTAGTGTCCAAACTTTTGACTGTACTGTAGTATACTGTATATAGATATATGATTTTTAATGCTATAAAGTGAACAAAAGTATTTATTTTATTTATAATCAATTAAAAACAAAGAAGTCTATACAATTACCTATTTTCTTACCCTTATAATGTGTGACCCTCAGTTTTATGTAATTGGTATTACCTCCTTGAAATACACTCATTACAAAAAAAATATTACAACACCTTGAGCATTCTCTCCAGTGCTGTAACTGTTATCGGGAGAGTCTAAAGTAAAATGATTTGCTTATTCACCACCGTTTAAGTATTTCATAATATGAGGATTATATTTATAAATGGTGGGTCTAAATCAAAAAACTCAACTTGTGTTAAACAAAATAATTTACTGTTGGCAAATATGGGTAATCGTAATCACTTAGTAAATATTTTTTAAAGTGATAGATACCTTAGATTTGAGCATTTGTGCCATTTTTTCAGAACATTTACTTTAAACGTTTCTCATTGGTCCAACTCATTGTGTACTATTCCACTTGCAGAATGTTATAAATGGTAAACATTATTAAAATCATCTTAGCCCATTAGTGTATTAGAATGGGAAAAGACCCAAATAGCCATACATTATGATAAATACAAAATAAAAAAAAACCCTAAAATTACCCAAAGCTCGCAGTGGCTCTACGACCAGATTATGTTGCGAATGCGGACAAAAGTATTTTTTAAATTCCTCGACACCTGCCGTGTTTCCAGACATCTCCGAAAACAAAACAAAAAAGACTCCGAAAATGAAGTGCACACTATAAAATAGAGTCGCTTATAGATATTGCAAGTCAGTTCATGTGGCTTAGCTGCCCGGCAGAGACTTCTCTTGCACTGCGAGTAACGTTGAAGAGCTCTGCTAGTATTACTTTAGCCAGCTAGAAGGATGAAGTAAAAAAGCTAAGTTAAACAAAAGCCTACCCAACAAGCGAGCAAAAAAATACCGACCAAAGTTCTTCATATTAACTTTGCCTTAAAAATTGTAGCTACTAGAGAAGACGATGGCCGCTCCATGTGTGGCAACCCAACCTATACCTCTATGCCCTTCTCCCAAACCTTATACCCCTCCTTCCACCCTCCTCTGCTGGTCTATTGTGTCATCCCCCCCTCCCATTCGCCATTGTGTGCCCGGTCTTCAGCTTTCCCCATAGGAGAAACCCTTTTAAAGAACCCTTTTGGTTCCAGGTAAAACCTTCTGTGGGAAAAAGGTTCTACATGGAACACCAAAAACAGTTCTACCTGAACCAAAAAGGTTCCCTATGGGGAAAGCCAAAGAACCGCTTTGGAACCCCTTTTCTTAAAAGGTAGCATTAACTATACTTACATACTGTATTTTCCCCTTGATCATGTTTACTACTACTATAAGAATTGTTGTATGTTAACTGTTAGAATACTATATAAAACTACAGTATTATATAAAAACAGTAGTTTAAAAACAACGAGAAATTTCAGCAAAACACTAATAGCCACATAAACAAATTTTAAAACTATAGTAAATACACAGTATTTAATTTGCATCTACCTTCCCAATTCGCCTCCCCATAGCCCAAATTGTGCCACCCGTAATTGAGAAACCTACATGCCAAGAATAAACCATATTATGTTTTTCCTTAACCAAAGTTAATAGAAAAGATTCAAAACCTCCTGAAACACTCCATTCAGAACCCCAGTCCTACATACCTACGGTTTTGGAACCCTAATTTCTTTTTGTATTTTCTCCAGTTGGTTCCTCAAGGAGAAAGACCCCACTTTCCATGTCAGAAAGAAAAATTGAAAAAAACACTTAGTAAAGACTGACAGTAATGTTCCCAAAAAACCACACCCAATAATACAACAGTATTTATACTATAGAACTTGGACTTTTAGTCGCCAAAAACACTACAGTAAATCTACAGAAAAAGTCTGCAAAAAACACTACGGTGAATACTATAGTATACACTATAGTAAACACATAGATTTTTTCATGTGGTATAAGCCTTGCGTCATGATTTGACTCGTCCTACCCCCTTTCTTGGCGCTTCCCATTTCCCTAGGCATTCCCGATTGTCCCCCCAAACCAAACCCTACCCTAAAACATATCTGTATCTTTCCCAACCGTACCCCCTAAACCTAAAACCCTTTACCCTAAAAACAATCTGTATACCATATTCCCAAACCCTACCCCAAACCTAAATCCTTACCCTAAAAACATAGCTGTACCTATTCCCAACCCTACCCCCTAAACCTAAACCCTTACCCTAAAAAAAAATCTGTACTCTATTCCCAACCCTACCCCCAAACCTAAAATCCTACCCTAAACCGGTCTGTATCCTATCCCAACCCCTACCCCCAAACTAAATCCTTACCCTAAAAACATAGCTGTATCCTATTCCCAAACCCTACCCCTAAACCTTAAAACCCTTACCCTAAAACAGATCTGATCCTATTCCCAACCCTACTCCCTAAACCTAAACCCTTACCCTAAACCGGGTCTGTATCCTAACCCAACCTCTACCCCCTAAACATTTACCCTAAAACAGATCTGATCCTATCCACCCCTACCCCCTAAAACCTAAACCCTTACCCTAAACCGTGTCTAGTATCCTATTCCCAACCCTACCCTCTAAACCTAAAACCCTTACGCCTAAAACAATCTGTATCCATATTCCCAAACCTACCCCCTAAATCTAAACCCTTTACCCTAAAACAATCTGTGATCCTATTTCCAACACCCTACCCCCTAAACCTTAAACCCTTACCCTAAACCAGATCTGTATCCTATTTCCAACCCTACCCCCTAAACCCTTACCCTAAACAGATCTGTATCCTATTTCCAACCCTTACCCCCTAAACCTTTACCCTTAAAAACAAGCTTGTCATCCTATTCCCAACCCAACCCCCTAACCTAAACATTTACCCTAAAACAATCTTATTCCTATTCCAACCCTACCCCCTAAACCTAAACCTAAACCCTTACCCTAAAACCAAATCGGTATCCTATTTCCAACCCTACCCCCTAAACCCTTACCCTAAAACAGATCTGTATCCTATTTCCAACCCTACCCCCTAAACCTTTACCCTTAAAACAGATCTGTAATCCTATACCCAACCCTACCCCCTAAACCTTTACCCTTAAAACAGATCTGTATCCTATTCCAACCCTACCCCCTAAACCTAAAACCTTTACCCTAAAACAAATCTGTATCCTATTCCCAACCCAACCCCCTAAACCTAAACCTTACCCTAAAACAATCTGTATCCTATCCAACCCTACCCCCTAAACCTAATCCCTTACCCTAAACCAGATCTCTATCCTATTTCCAACCCTACCCCCTAAACCCTTACCCTAAACATATCTGTATTCCTATTTCCAACCTACCCCCCTAAACCTTATTACCCTAAAACAGATCTGTATCCTATTCCCAACCCTACCCCCTAAACCTAAACCTTTACCCTAAACCAGGTTCGAATCCTCTACCCAACCGCTCCCTCCTCTTCTTATCTGTCCTGTTCGCCTTGTCCTTTGTCTTTAAATTGCGCTTTTGATTGATGCACTTGATTTTATGATTTTATGTAGGCCTACTTTAATGTACAATGTCCTTGAGTGTCTTGAAAGGCATCTGAAAAACAAAATGTATTATGATTATTTTATTATTATTAAGGATGGATCAGTGCAGTTTGAGGCTGTTTCACGTCTCTGATCAGAAACTCTCCTCTCTGTCCACCACCCCATTAGTCTCGTAAACCTGACCCTAGGCAAAAATAACATTGATACATTGTCCTCCTGGTCTCTGTCTGAAAGAACCAGCCTGTTCAAATGAGCCCAGCCCAGGCCAACAGTATCAGCACTGGACCATTTAAAAGAGCTGATCAAAGCCCTGTCCCTAATTATCATCCCCAGCCTGACCAGTATAAAGACCCAGTCCTTCCATCCCCGGTCCCTGGTCTGAATCAAAAAGCTATCACCTGTCCTGTAATTAGTTTGCTGTGCATGTTGACTTGCCAGGTTTCCTCCAGACGTGATGCTTGGCATTCAGGCCAAACAGTTCAATCTTGGATTCATCAGACCAGAGAATCTTGTTTCTCAAAGTCTTTAGGTGCCTTTTTAGCAAACTCCAAGCGAGCTGTCATGTAACTTTTAATGAGTGGCTTCTGTCTGGCCACTCTACCATAAAGGCCTGATTGGTAGAGTGCTGGAGAGATGGTTGTCCTTCCGGAAGGTTCTCCCATCTCCACAGAAGAACACTGGAGCTCTGTCAGAGTGACCATCAGGTTCTTGGTCAACTCCCTGACCAAGGCTCTTCTCCCCGATTGCACAGTTTGGCTGGGTGGCCAGCTCTAGGAGTCTTGGTGGTTCCAAACTTCTTCAATTTAAGAATGATGGAGGCCACTGTGTTATTGGGGACCTTCAATGCTACAGTCATTTTGGTACCCTTCCCCCAACACAATCATGTCTCAGAGCTCTACAGACAATTCATTCCACCTCATGGCTACGTTTTTGCTCTGACATGCACTGTCAACTGTGGGACCTTAAATAGACAGGTGTGTGCCTTTCCAAATCAAGTCCAATCAATTGAATTTACCACAGGTGGACCAATGATCTCAAGGATGATCAAGGGAAACAGGATGCACCTGAGATCAATTTGAATTTCTTAGCAAAAGGTCTGAATAGTTACAGTTGAAGTCAGAAGTTTACATACATTTAGGTTGGAGTCATTAAAACTCATTTTTCAACCACTCCACACATTTCTTGTTAACAAACTATAGTTTTGGCAAGTCGGTTAGGACATTTACTTTGTGCATGACATAAGTAATTTTTCCAACAATTGTTTACAGACAGACTATTTCACCTATAATTCACTGTATCACAATTCCAGTGGGTCAGAAGTTTACATACACTAAGTTGACTGTGCCTTTAAACAGCTTGGAAAATTCCAGAAATTTATGTCATGGCTTTAGAAGCTTCTGATAGGCTAATCAAAAGAAATCAGCCAAGACCTCAGAAAAACATTTGTAGACCTCCACAAGTCTGGTTCATCCTTGGGAGCAATTTCCAAATGCCTGCAAATTCTTCAGTTCTGAGGTTTAAGAGGTCGCTGCTGCGCCTTCTGTCTCACTCTGTCTGTGTCGGGTGGACATTTCAGTTTGTCCGTGATGTGTACGTACGAGGAACTTAAAACTTCCCTTCTCTAACTACTGTCCCGTCGATGTGGATAGGTGGCTGCGCTTCTCTGCGTGTTTCTAAAGTCCAATCATCATCCTTTGTTTGTTGAATTGAAGTGTGAGGTTATTTTCTGACACGCACACACTTACCCGGGCACGTTCAAACCTCTCCTTTATGCTGTCGTTCGTTGTACAGTGGTAATAGGCCTAACACTGGTAAGTGTCACTGCAATCTTGTGGATTGAGTGGAGGCGTGCATGGCACGGCAAAATCATGATGAAATCAGGAGTTAAGGAGAGGGCTGAGAAGGCCTGTGGTGCCCAGTGTTGAGGATAGCGGGGTGGAGATTGTTATGTATACTCTCCACTCACCCTGGGTGGCAGGCCATCAGGAAGGTCCGACTCAGTGCACAGGGACGGGGTCGATGACCCAATAGGTCGTCGACTTAATGATACGAAGTTTGGAGGTTGACTATGAGTGTTAAATGCTGAGCT
>NC_036839.1:30276777-30311413 GCF_002910315.2 Salvelinus sp. IW2-2015
AAGGTACACGTTCGATTGTAACAACAATAGTACGAAGTATAAACACCATGGGAACCACGCAGCCATAATACGCTCAGGAAGGCGATGCGTCTCTCCTAGAATGAACGTACTTGGTGCGAAAGTGCAAATCCATCCAAGAACAACAGCAAAGGACCTTGTGAAGATGCTGGAGGAACATACAAAGTATTATATCCACAGTAAAAACTGAGTCCTATATTGAATAACTGAAAGGCCCGCTCAGCAATGAGCTCCAAACCCGCCATAAAATCCAGACTACCGTTGCAACTGCACATGGGAACAATAGATCGTACTTTTGGAGAAATGTCCTTCTGTTTGATGAAACCAAATGGAACTGTGTTGGCAATAAGACCATCGTATGTTTGGAGGAAAACAGGGGGAGGCTTGCAAGCCGAAGACACATCTCCAACCATGAAGACAGGGGTGGCAGCATCATATTGGTGGGGGGTGATTTGCTGCAGGAGGGACTGGTGCACTTCACAAAATTAGATGGCATCATGAGGGAGGAAAATTATGTGGGTATATTGAAGAACAATCTCCAGACATCAAGTCAGGAAGTTAAAGCTTGGTCACAATGGGTCTTCCAAATGGACATATGACCCCAAGCATACTTCCAAAGTTGTGTCAAAAATGGCTTAAGGACAACAAAGTAAAGGTATTGGAGTGGCCGAACACAAAAGCGCCTGACCTCAATCACCAAAAATTGTGGGCAAGACTGAAAACGTGTGCGAGCAGGAGGCTCATACAAACCTTGAACTCAGTTATACAGCTCTTGTTAGGAAGAATGGGCCAATAATTCACCAAACTTATTGTGGGAGACTTGTGGAAGGCTACGAATCAACCAACCCAAGTTAATACATTTAAAGACAATGTACACAAATACTAATTGAGTGTATGATAACTTATGATCTCACTGGGGATCGAAATCAAATTTTATTTAGTCAATACAACATGGTTTAGACAAGTTTGTAAAGCGAATGTAGCGAGAATGGCTGTGTGCTTCATGTTGTCTGACCAATGCTTATATATATCTAACAAGTAATCGTATTAACATTTCACACAATTACATTATACACACAAGTTGTAAAGAGAATTAACAAAAATATGTACAATAAAGTTATGAATGAGCGATGGCACGAACGGACATAGGCAGATTCAGTAGAGATGAGTATAGAAGTACAGATTTACATAATGAGATGAGAATGTAGGTATGGTAAACATTATATAAAGTGGCTTTGTTTAAAGTGGCTAGTGATACATTTATATACATACATTTTCATATTCAAGTGCTAGGATTAATGGCAGAATATATAGATTTGGCACCAGCCACATCAATTTAAGTGATGGCTTTATAATCAGTCTGATGGCCTGATAGATAGAAAGCTGTTTTCAGTCTTTCTCCCGCTTTTGTAAATGATCACCTGGTATGACCTACCTTCTGGAGATAGCGGGTGACAGGCCAGTGGTCGGGTGTGGTTGTTCCTGTGGATGACTTTTTGGCCCTTCCTGTGACATCGGGTGGTGTAGGTTTAGGTCCTGGAGGGCAGGTAGTTTGGCCCAGTGAGCGTTGTGCAGACTCACTACCCGTCTGAGAGCCTATAACGGTTGATGGCAGGAGCAGTTGCCGTACAGCCGTGGTATGCAGCCCGACAGGATGCTCTCGATTGTCATCTGTTAAAGTTGTGATGTAGTCGATGAACAGCATTCTTACATAGGTATTCCTCTTGTCCAGATGGGTTAGGGCAGTGTGCAGTGTGATTGCGATTGCGTTGTCTGTGGACCTATTGGGGTGGTAAGCAAATTGGAGTGGGTCTAGGGTGTCAGGTAGGGTGGAGGTGATATGGTCCTTGACTAGTCTCTCAAAGCACTTCATGATGACGGAAGTGAGTGCTACGGGGTGATAGTCATTTAGCTCAGTTACCTTCGCTTTCTTGGGAAGAGGAACAATGGTGGCCCTCTTGATGCATGTGGGAACAGCAGACTGGGATAAGGATTGATTGAATATGTCCGTAAACACACCAGCCAGCTGGTCTGCGCATGCTCTGAGGACGCGGCTGGGGATGCCGTCTGGGCCGGCAGCCTTGCGAGGGTTAACACGTTTAAATGTTTTACTCACATTGGCTGCAGTGAAGGAGAGCCCGCAGGTTTTGGTAGCGGGCCGTGTCAGTGGCACTGTGTTGTCGCTTCCTGTTTTAGTTTCTGTCTATAGGCTAGGAGCAACAAAATGGAGTCGTGGTCAGATTTTCCGAAAGGGCTTTATATGCGTCGCGTAAGTTAGAATAACAATGATCCAGGGTTTTGCCAGCCTGGGTCGCACATTCGATATGCTGATAAAATGATAAAATTTAGGGAGCCTTGTTTTCAGATTAGCCTTGTTAAAATCCCCAGTTACAATAAATGCAGCCTCAGGATATGTGGTTTCCAGTTTACATAGAGTCAAATAAAGTTATTTCAGGGCCGTCGATGTGTCTGATTGGGGCGGGATATACACGACTGTGATTATGATCGAAGAGAATTCTCTTGGCAGATAATGCGGTCGCATTTGATTGTAAGGAATTCTAGGTCAGGTGAACAAAAGGACTTGAGTTCCTGTATGTTTTTATGATCACACCACATCTCGTTAATCATAAGGCATACACCCCCGGCCTTCTTCTTACCAGAGACATGTTTGTTTCTGTCGGCGCAATGCGTGAAGAAGCCGGGTGGCTGTACCGACTCTGATGACGTATCCCGAGTGAGCCATGTTTCCGTGAAACAAAGAACGTTACAATCTCTGATGTCTCTCTGGAAGGGAACCCTTGCTCGAATTTTGTCTACCTTGTTGTCAAGAGACTGGACATTGGCTAATAGTATGCTCGGGAGTGGTGCGCGATGAGCCCGTCTACGGAGCCTGACCAGAAGACTGCTCTGTCTGCCCCTTCTGCGGCGCCGTTGTTTTGGGTCGACGGCTGGGATCTGATCCATTGTCCTGGGTGGTGGACCAAACAGAGGATCCGCTTCGGGAAAGTCGTATTCCTGGTCGTAATGTTGGTTAGTTGACGTTGCTCTTATATCCAATAGTTCCTCCCGACTGTATGTAATAATACTTAATATTTCCTGAGGTAGCAATGTAAGAAATAACACATAAAAAAACAAAATACTACATAGTTTCCTAGGAACGCGAAGCGAGGCGGCCATCTCTGTCGGCGCCAGCCATCTCCGCCGGCCATGTGATGAAAGAAATAAAAGCTGAAATAAATCATTCTCTACTATTATTTTGACATTTCACATTCTTAAAATAAAGTGGTGATCCTAATTGACCTAAGACAGGGACTTTTTACTAGGATTAAATGTCAGGAATTGTGAAAAACTGAGTTTAAATGTATTTGGCTAAGGTGTATGTAAACTTCCGACTTCAACTGTATGTAGTGATGATACTATTGACATATGTAGTGATGATACTATTAACATATGTTAGTGATGATAAACTATTACAATGTAGTGATGATACTATTGACATATGTAGTGATGATACTATTGACATATGTAGTGATGATACTATTGATATATGTAGTGATGATACTATTGACATATGTAGTGATGATACTTTGACATATGTAGTGAATGATACTATTGACATATGTAGTGATGATACTATTGAGACATATGTAGTGATGATACTTGATATAGTGTAGTGATGATACTATTGACATATGTAGTGAAGATACTATTGACATATGTAGTGATGATACTATTGACATATGTAGTGATGAATACTATTGACCATATGTAGTGATGATACTATTGACATATGTAGTGATGATACTATTACATATGTAGTGATGATACTATTGACTATATGTAGTGATGATACTATTGACATATGTAGTGATGAATACTATTGACATATGTAGTGATGATACTATTGACATATGTAGTGATGATACTATTGACATATGTTATGATGATACTATTACATATGTAGTGATGATACTATTGACATATGTAGTGATGATACTATGACATGATGATGATACTATTTGACATATGTAGTGATGATACTTATTAAGTATATGATATAATTAACATATGTAGTGATGATACTATTGATATATGTAGTGATGATACTATGACATATGTAGTGAATCGAATAGCTATTGACAGTAATGTAGTGATTGATACTATTGATATATGTAGTGATGATACCTATTGACAATGATGTAGTGATGAATACTATGACATATGTTAGTACATGATACTATTTGATATATGTAGTAATGATACTATTAACATATGTAGTGATGATACTATTGTACATATGTAGGTGATATACTATTAACATATGTAGTGATGATACTATTGATATATGTAGTGATGATACTATTGACATATGTAGTAAATGATACTATTTACATATGTAGTGATGATACTATTGACATATGTAGTGATGATACTATAACATATGTAGTGATGATACTATTGACATATGTAGTGAGGATACTATTTACATATGTAGTGATGATACTATGACATATGTACGTGATGATACATTGAATATGTAGTAATGATAACTATTTACATATGTAGTGATGATACTATTTACATATGTAGTGATGATACTATTTACATATGTAGGTGATGATACTATTTCATATGTTAGTGATGATACTATTGATATAGTAGTGATGATACTATTGACATATGTGTAATGATAACATTAACATATGTTAGTGATGATACTATTGACATATGTAGTGATGATACTATTACATATGTAGTGATGATACTATTACATATGTAGTGATGATACTATTGATATATGTAGTGATGATACTATGAATATGTAGTAATGATACTATTGACATTGTAGTGATGATACTATTGACATATGTAGTGATGATACTATTGACATATTAGTGATGATACTATTGATATATGTAGTGATGATACTATGACATATGTAGTGATGATACTATTGATATATGTGTGATGATACTATTGACATATGTATGTGATGATACTACTGACATATGTAGTGATGATACTTTTGTATATGTAGTGATGATACTACTGACATATGTATGATGATACTATTGACATATGTGGATGATACTATTGACATATGTAGTGATGATACTATTGACATATGTAGTGATGATACTATTGACATATGTAGTGATGAATCTATTGATATATTGTAGTGATGATACTATTAACATATGTAGTGATGATACTATTGACATATGTAGTGATTGATACTATTTACATAATGTAGTGATGATACTATTGACATATGTGGATCGATACTATTGACATATGTAGTGATGAATACTATTGCAATATGTAGTGATGATACTATTGACATATTAGTGATGATACTATTGACATATGTAGTGATGATACTATTTACATATGTAGTGATGATACTATTGACATATGTAGTGATGATACTATTTACATATGTAGTGATGATACTATTGACATATGTAGTATGATACTATTTACATATGTACTGTAGTGTGCCTTTTTACAGTAGCACTCATGACTATTCTGTCTTTACAAATGTTACTCTAGCAAAGCTTGAAATGGAATAAGATGGGAATATCTGTTCCCTATAGAGTCTTGTGCTCACAACATTCAACCATATTATACAAATAGCAAAGAAATAGAGAGATACCCAGAGAGAGAGAAACAAAGTGATTGAGAGAGAGAGAGAGAAGGGAGAGACCCAGAGAGACCCAGCTAGAGAGAATATTAAATAACCCATTTCTCTGTCCTCTGTGCTGGCTGAAAATTTGGAGAGCCCTCCTGAGACCTGTCCACCTGAGCATATACCTGTGTAGCCGAGAGGAGAGGGGACCAGCCAAGCAGAGCTGCTTTACATGTACAGGGCAGAAAAGAGAAGTCAGCACCTGAGTGCCTACCTGCAAATGGCTATGAGGCGAGGAGAGGGGAGGGGAGGAGAGAGGAGAGGAGAGGAGAAGAGAGGATAGCAGCGGATAGGAGAGGAGAGGGAAGAAGAGAGCGTGGAGTGGAAATAAGGAGAGGAGAGATGATGAGAGGAGAAGAGAGAGCGCAGAGCCAGAGGAAGTCATATCTACTTGATCCTGTCCAGTTAGCAAGGAGATTGTGTGATCATTGTGATGTCATGCAAGGTGTTCAGCACGGACTCCGTCACCACCCTGGCAGGAGACTCCCTGCCACTCCTCCTTCACCACGCCGGCGCTGTCGACTGCTTGCTCTCCTCCGCCTCCACACACACACACACACACACACACACACACACACACACACACACACACACACACAACATGATGTCCACAGGTAACCTCTCACCCCCACCGCCTACCTGAGAATGGCTAAGAGGAGAGGAGAGGGTAGGGGAGGAGAGCAGAGGAGAGAGAAGGAGAACGGAGAAGAGAGGAGAAGCAGAGAGAGAGAGAGAGAGAGAGAGGGAAGAGAGGGGAGGGGAGGGGAGAGAAGGAGAGGGGGGAGAGGAGAGGAGGAGAAGAGAGGAGAGCAGAGGAAAGCAGAAGAGAGGGAAGGAGAGTGGAGAGGTGAGAGAGAAGGAGAGGAGAAAAGAGGAGAGCAGAAGAGAGGGAAGGAGAGAGGAGAGGAGAGAAGAGCAGAACTGAGGAAGTCTATCTACTTGATCCTGTCTAGGTAGCATGGAGGTTGTGATCATTGTGATGTCATGCCAGGCGTTCAGCTCTGACGCCTTCACCACGCCTACGCTGCTGACTGCCTGCCCTCCTCCACCTCCACACACAACATGGTGTCTGCAGGTAGCCTCTCACCCCCACCCCAAACCCATAACCTCTGAGTCCTAACCTCTGATCACCGCTTAGATTGGATTGAAACACACTTGTCTCTCTAAACCATTTCCATACTTCTAACAGTGGTGTTTGGTCATGTTCTCTGTGCTTTGCAATCTGGGCTGCAGAGTGACAGAAATGTATGAACTTACACCCTCACACTGGCACGCTCATGCGCATACACACATGCATGCACATGCACACACATGACAGCTGAGGATGACGATTTGAACAGTAATGCTTGCACAGTTTATCATAAGATTCAGTCAGCATTCTGATTAACAGCCTGCTACCATTGAACACACTGAAGCCTCCATTCAGACAGTGATGTGAATGGTGTATTCTCTTTCCTATTGGAATTTTTGGAAGCAGTGGAAGCATTTTTTTTACAGGCCTATAATATATCCATCCTGTCTGAGTGTTTCAATCCAATCTAATGTGAGCCAAAGTACATCAGGCAGGGAAGGAGAAATTCCATAGACAAGTAGTCGTTTGTTTAAATGCATTTAAATTATGTAAATGTGTCTAATCAGCTCATTGTCCCTGCTGTGTCTGTCTGTAGATAATTATTACTGTAGTATGTAGTGGAATTAGACTTCACCAGAAGAACACAACACCTGCTGATTGAGATTAACTGTTCTGTCCATTGTCATTGAAAATGAACCCACACTATGCGGAATGTAATTAACTAAATCAACACTACAGCTTCTACAATAAAGAATGGAAACCAAGCACAATTCTATCGGTATCACTCAATGCAGTTTCTTTCAGAAACAGGTGTACCCGTGGGCATTTAAAAATATTATTTTATGGGTACAACAAAAAGCCATGTCTAAACTGATTTAAGGTCTCTCTCCCTCACTCCCCCTCTGATGATGATGGTGATGATGATTATGATGATGAAGGTTTCCTCCCTAGCTCAGAAGATGTTGTCTGACCGTATATCTCAGACCAGAATCCTCCAGACCTGCAGCGTCCCGCAACCCAACATGGTTAACGGAGCAAACACACTGCAAAGTACACACACAATGGCGTCTGATTGGCGTAGCAGTCGGGCGTAGCCAGCCTCAGCCCGGTTAATTCCTGCCAGTCTGCACAGCACGATATCAACCCAGAGCATATCGGACTACTTTTTCTTTACCACATCTCCAGATTCCTATCGCAAGCTCTGAAACTTTACTCCGGATCATCGCAGCTAGCTAGCTGCTATCCGAGTGGCTACTCCTGGCTAACGTCTCTGTCCCGAAGCAAGCACCAGTTAGCCTGCAGCTGGCCTCGAGCTAGGCCCATCTCCCGGCTAGCCGAAGAGATCCATCAGACAATTCCTGGGTTTCAATACCTCTTTTGCCAATTGGCCTGGACCCTTTGCTGCCGACACGGAGCCCCGCCGATCCATCACGACTGGTCTGCCAACGTAACCGTCCGAGGGGGTTTCAACAGGCTCTTCCGTTGCGACGTCACCCTGAGGCCCATCTGCTAGCCTGCTATCCCCGGCCTGCTAGCTGTCTGAATTGCCGTGTCTCCAGCTCGCCTAGCTACTCGCTGGACCCTATGATCACTCGGCTACACATGCCTCTCCCTAATGTCAATATGCCTTGTCTATTGCTGTTTTGGTTAGTGATTTTTGTGTTATTTCACTGTAGAGCCTCCGGCCCTGCTCAATATGCCTTAGCTAGCCCTTTTATTCCACCCCCCACACATGCGGTGACCTCACCTGGCTTAAATGGTGCCTCTAGAGACAAAACCTCTCTCATTGTCACTCAATGCCTAGGTTTACCTCCACTTTACTCACATCCTACCATACCCTTGTCTGTACATTATGCCTTGAATCTATTCTTCCGCGCCCAGAAATCTGCTCCTTTAATTCTCTGTTTCGAACGCACTAGACGACCAGTTCTTTTAGCCTTTAGTCGTACTCTTATCCTACACCTCCAGTAGGATAACTCCAATGGTGATGTAGAGATTAACCCTGCAACCCCCAGCATCACTCCCATTCCCCAGGCACTCTCATTTGTTGACTTGTGTAACCATAAAAGCCTTGGTTTCATGCATGTTAACATTAGAAGCCTCCTCATCTAAGTTTGTTTTATTCACTGCTTAAGCACACTCAGCCAACCCTGATGTCCTAGCCGTGTCTGAATCCTGGCTTAGGAAGGCCACCAAAAATCCTGAAATTTCCATCCTTAACTATAACATTTTCCGACAAGATAGAACTGCCAAAGGGGGCGGAGTTGCAATCTACTGCAGAGTTCTGTCATACTATCCAGGTCTGTGCCCAAACAATTCGAGCTTATATTTTTAAAAATCCACCTTTCCAGAAACAAGTCTCTCACCGTTGCCGCTTGTTATAGACTCCCTTCAACCCCCAGCTGTGCCCTGGACACCATATGTGAATTGATCGCCCCCCATCTATCTTCAGAGTTCGTAATGTTAGGTGACCTAAACTGGGACATGCTTAAAACTTCTTGTGAATAGGGGGCGCTGTTTTCACTAGGTGAAATAGAAAATTGTGCCCAATTAAACGGCTCGTATTCTTTCTAGATCGTACAATATGCATATTATTATTACTATGGATAGAAAACACTCTCAAGTTTCTAAAACTGTTGAATTATATCTGTGAGTAAAACAGAACTCATTTGGCAGCAAACTTCCAGATAGGAGGTGAAAAATCTGAAAACGATGCTCTGTTCCAGGGCCTGCCTATTCAATTGCCTAATATTTATGGATTTGCATGCACTGCATACGCCTTCCACTAGATGTCAACAGGCAGTGGAAGGTGGAATGGGGTGTCTAGCTTGATCTGAGGTCGAACAAGAGCTCTTGGAATGACGTGACCGAGATTTCCTTTCTCTACCTAGGCGCGGGAAGGACATCAACATTGGCTTCTGAAAAGCGTTCGGTATACACGGTGGATATCTCCGGCTCTGATTTTATTTGATAGATGTGATAAAAACATCATAAAGTAGTTTTTTTCAACCGAGTTGTATCAGTTTATTCAACGTTTATTGCGACTTTTGGAATTTTCCTTTCTTTGCGTCAGGAGAAGATGGGCATGTTCGCGCCACATGGCTAGCTAAGGTTGCTAATTCGAAGGAGAAAGGACATTCTAAAACCAAACAACGATTTATTCTGGACTTAGGACTCCTTGTACAGATTCTGATGGAAGCTCAGCAAAAGTAAGAACAATTTATGATGTTATTTCGTATTTCTGTGGAAAATGTTGAGTCCTATTTTCCGCCCTTTTTGCGAGCGCTGTCTCGCTATAACGTAGCTGTTTGTTATGGTAAAGTTATTTTTAAAAATCTAACACGGGCGTTGCATTAGAAACTAGGGTATCTTTCATTTGCTGTCCAACATGTATTTTTAGTAAAGTTTATGATGAGTTCTTTGGTCAGATTAGGTGAGTGTCCAAACTGGCTCGGACAATTTGGTGAATCGATGCTACATATTCACAATGTATAACCACGGTTTGCAGCTCAAAATATGCAAATTTTCGAACAAAACATAAGTGTATTGTATAACCTGATGTTATAAGACTGTCATCTGATGAAGTTGGTCAAGGTTAATGATTAATTTTATATATTTTGCTTGTTTTTGCGATCGCTACCTTTGCTGCTGATTACATTTACATTTACATTTAAGTCATTTAGCAGACGCTCTTATCCAGAGCGACTTACAAATTGGTGCATTCACCTTATGATATCCAGTGGAACAACCACTTTACAATAGTGCATCTAACTCTTTTAAGGGGGGGTTAGAAGGATTACTTTATCCTATCCTAGGTATTCTTAAAGGGTGGGGTTTCAGGTGTCTCCGGAAGGTGGTGATTGACTCCGCTGACCTGGCGTCGTGAGGGAGTTTGTTCCCACATTGGGGTGCCAGAGAGCGAACAGTTTTGACTGGGCTGAGCGGGAACTGTACTTCCTCAGAGGTAGGGAGGCGAGCAGGCCAGAGGTGGATGAACGCAGTGCCCTTGTTTGGGTGTAGGGCCTGATCAGAGCCTGAAGGTACGGAGGTGACGTTCCCCTCACAGCTCCGTAGGCAAGCACCATGGTCTTGTAGCGGATGCGAGCTTCAACTGGAAGCCAGTGGAGAGAGCGGAGGAGCGGGGTGACGTGAGAGAACTTGGGAAGGTTGAACACCAGACGGGCTGCGGCGTTCTGGATGAGTTGTAGGGGTTTAATGGCACAGGCAGGGAGCCCAGCCAACAGCGAATTGCAGTAATCCAGACGGGAGATGACAAGTGCCTGGATTAGGACCTGCGCCGCTTCCTGTGTGAGGCAGGGTCGTACTCTGCGAATGTTGTAGAGCATGAACCTACAGGAACGGGTCACCGCCTTGATGTTAGTTGAGAACGACAGGGTGTTGTCCAGGATCACGCCAAGGTTCTTAGCACTCTGGGAGGAGGACACAATGGAGTTGTCAACCGTGATGGCGAGATCATGGAACGGGCAGTCCTTCCCGGGAGGAAGAGCAGCTCTGTCTTGCCGAGGTTCAGCTTGAGGTGGTGATCCGTATCCACACTGATATGTCTGCCAGACATGCAGAGATGCGATTCGCCACCTGGTTATCAGAAGGGGGAAAGGAGAAGATTAATTGTGTGTCGTCTGCATAGCAATGATAGGAGAGACCATGTGAGGATATGACAGAGCCAAGTGACTTGGTGTATAGCGAGAATAGGAGAGGGCCTAGAACAGAGCCCTGGGGACACCAGTGGTGGAGCATGTGGTGCGGAGACAGATTCTCGCCACGCCACCTGGTAGGAGCGACCTGTCAGGTAGGACGCAAACCAAGCGTGGGCCGCGCCGGAGATGCCCAACTCGGAGAGGGTGGAGAGGAGGATCTGATGGTTCACAGTATCAAAGGCAGCCGATAGGTCTAGAAGGATGAGAGCAGAGGAGAGAGAGTTAGCTTTAGCAGTGCGGAGCGCCTCCGTGACACAGAGAAGAGCAGTCTCAGTTGAATGACTAGTCTTGAAACCTGACTGATTTGGATCAAGAAGGTCATTCTGAGAGAGATAGCAGGAGAGCTGGCCAAGGACGGCACGTTCAAGAGTTTTGGAGAGAAAGAAAGAAGGGATACTGGTCTGTAGTTGTTGACATCGGAGGAATCGAGTGTAGTTTTTTTCAGAAGGGGTGCAACTCTCGCTCTCTTGAAGACGGAAGGGACGTAGCCAGCGGTCAAGGATGAGTTGATGAGCGAGGTGAGGTAAGGGAGAAGGTCTCCGGAAATGGTCTGGAGAAGAGAGGAGGGGATAGGGTCAAGCGGCAGGTTGTTGGGCGGCCGGCCGTCACAAGACGCGAGATTTCATCTGGAGAGAGAGGGGAGAAAGAGGTCAAAGCACAGGGTAGGGAAGTGTGAGCAGAACCAGCGGTGTCGTTTGACTTAGCAAACGAGGATCGGATGTCGTCGACCTTCTTTCAAAATGGTTGACGAAAATCTTATTGACTAAAATGATAGTTGGCTAGCTGGTTAGCTAGCAGGTGTGCTAGGTAGGAGAACGGCGGCGCTAGCTAACGGCGGCGTAGCTAACCTCGATAATTACTCGATAATTACTCTAAACTAAACAATTATCTTAGATACAAAGACAGCAAAGACAACTATGTAGCTAGCTAACTAACACTACACTAATCAAGTCGTTCCGTAGTCGTTCCGTAGTCTACACTAATCAAGTCGTTCCGTTGTAATGTAAATGATAAATGCATTTGTGTGTTTGGCTATTGTGGTAAGCTAATATAATGCTATATTGTGTTTTCGCTGTAAAACACTTAAAATATTGGCTGGATTCACAAGATGTTTATCTTTCATTTGCTGTACACCATGTATTTTTCATAAATGTTTTATGATGAGTATTTAGGTATTTCACGTTGCTCTCTGTAATTATTCTGGCTGCTTTGGTGATATTTTTGATGGTAGCTGCAATGTAAAACTATGATTTATACCTCAAATATGCACATTTTTGAACAACATAAATTTATTGTATAACATGTTATAACATGTCATCTGTCAGACTGTCATCTGATGAAGTTGTTTCTGTTAGTGACTAATTATATCTCTATTTGGTCGGTTTTGTGATAGCTACCTATGCGGTAGAAAAATTGTGAAAATATGCGGTTGAGTCTTTTGCTATTGTGGTTAGCTAATAGAAATACATATTGTGTTTTCGCTGTAAACATTTTAAAAATCGAAATTATGGCTGGATTCACAAGATGTTTATCTTTCATTTGCTGTATTGGACTTGTGATTTCATGAAAATTATATTATATGATATCCTGTCGCGTTAGGCTAGGCTATGCTAGTCAGCTTTTTTTGATGAGGAGGATCCGGATCGGGAGAGAGAAGCGGTAGAGGTTTTAACACCCCGGCCGTCCTACAATCTAAGCTAGATGCTTCAATCGCACACAAATTATCAAGGAACCTACCAGTTACAACCCTACATCTGTAACCATGGGCACCCTCTAAGATATCATCCTGACCAACTTGCCCTCTAAATACACCTCTGCTGTCTTCAACCAGGACCTCAGCGATCACTGCCTCATTGCCTGCGTGCGTAATGGTTCCGCGGTAAAACGACCACTGTCAAACACTCCCTAAAACACTTCAGCGAGCAGGCCTTTCTAATCGACCTGGCCCGGGTATCCTGGAAGGATATTGACCTCATCCCGTCGGTAGAGGATGCCTGGTTGCTCTTCAAAAGTGCTTTCCTCTCCATCTTAAATAACCCCAACACTACTCAGCAAACTGGATGTAGTCTATCACAGTGCCATCCGTTTTGTCACCAAAGCCCCATATACTACCCACCACTGCAACCTGTATGCTCTCGTTGTCTGGCCCTCACTACATATTCGTTGCCAAACCCACTGGCTCAGGTCATCTGTAAGTCTTTGCTAGGTAAGTGAAAGTGAAGTGAAAGACTAAAGTCACATACATGGGATGCTTTAGTGAATTTCAGAATGTCTGGAATAGAAAAGGCAGAAACAAAACAATTCAATAGCATTACTTTTTTTTTTTTTTTGGTTTTTTTTAAGAACAAAATAAATAAAATAACATTCTTTAACACACACGATTACAGACATGTATTGCTTTCTTGTCCATGTTGCATATATCTCTGTCTGACACACAAGGGTCATCCCCAAAGCCAACACTTACTTTGGCCGCCTTTCCTTCCAGTTCTCTGCTGCCAATGACTGGAACGAATTGCAAAAATCCCTTAAGCTGGAGTCTTATATCTCCCTCTCTAACTTTAAGCATCAGCTGATCTTAGCAGCTTACCGATCACTGTACCTGTACACAGCCAATATGTAAATAGCACAGCCAACTACCTCATCCCCATATTATTACTTACCCTCTTGCTCTTTTGCACCCCAGTATCTCTACTTGCACATCATCATCTGCACATCTATCACTCCAGTGTTAATGCTAAATTGTAATTATTTTGCCTCTATGGCGTATTTATTGCCTACCTCCCTACTCTTCTACATTTACACACACACACAGCACAACATTAATACATCTACACTCCCCTCTAGTGGCTTTAGCTGGTATCACGGTTGATGTTTCTCTGTTTCTCTTAATATACTGTATTTAGGTTCCTTGTCTGTATACGTTTCCAGAGCATGGTCTGGGTCACGACCGTCTAGTTTCTGGGAGAAGATCACCCAGATAACTCTAACCCCTGACCAATAGAATTTGAGTTCTGGTGTGACCTCATTCCTTTACTGGACCAATTTATGATTCCATGTCTGGCAGTTGTAAAAACGAATGATAGTAATATACTCCCATGTCTTTGTTATGATCCATTTATCTGAAATGTAATATATGAAACTGAATGATTATGTGCAGTACCAGTCAAAAGTTTGGACACACCTACTAATTTTCTTTAATTTGACTATTTTCTACATTGTAGAATAATAGTGAAGACATCAAAACTATGAAATAACACATATAGAATCATGTAGTAACCAAAAAAGTCTTAAACAATCAAAATATATTTTATATTTGAGATTCTTCAAAGTGGCCACCCTTTGCCTTGATGACATCTTTGCACACTCTTGGCATTCTCTCAACCAGCTTTATGAGGAATGCTTTTCCAACAGTCTTGTGACATCGGCTGATGTAAAAAGGGCTTTATAAGTCAATTTGATTGATTGAAGGAGTTCCCACATAAGCTGAGCACTTGTTGGCTGCTTTTCCTTCACTCTTCAGTCCAACTCATCCCAAACCATCTCAACTGGGTTGAGGTCAGATGATTGTGGAGGCCAGGTCATCTGATGCAGCACTCCATCACTCTCCTTCTTGGTCAAATAGCCCTTACACAGCCTGGAGGTGTGTTTTGGGTCATTGTCCTGTTGAAAAATAAATGATAGTCCCACTAAGCGCAAACCAGATGGGATGGAGTATCGCTGCAGAATGCTGTGGTAGCCATGCTGGTTAAGTATGCCTTGAATTCTAAATAGAATTGATGTGTCCATACTTTTGACTGGTACTGTAGGTAAACACCTAATTTATTGACAGATTTGTGTTTTCGAGTCAGATATACAGTATCTTCAAACCCAGAGAGAGAGAAGACTATATACAGACATTCGCAGACATTTTGATTTGTAATTAATCAAAACCCACTGTCCCAGTTTTATGTGTCATTTTCCATACTTACTGATTTGTTGATGTGTTTTCCATTAATAAATACATTGAAACCAACAGTGAGGAGAGGAGCTGATGTAGGGGATGATAGATAAGCACCAGATATTATACTGCAGCATACAGTGCCTTGCAAAAGTATTCAACCCCTTGGCGTTTTTCCTATTTTGTTGCATTACAACCTGTAATTTAAATTGATTTTTATTTGGATTTCATGTAATGGACATGCATAAAATAGCTTGTTTCACAAAAATTACAAAAATAAATAAATGGAAAAGTGGTGCGTGTATATGTATTCACCCCCTTTGCTATGAAGCAAATAAATAAGATCTGGTGCAACCAATTACCTTCAGAAGTTACATAATTAGTTAAATAAAGTCCACCTGTGTGCAATCTAAGTGCCACATGATCTCAGTTTATATACACCTGTTCTGAAAGATCCCAGCGTCTGCAACACCACTAAGCAAGGGGCACAACCAAGCAAGCAGTACTATGAAGACCAAGGAGCTCTCCAAACAGGTCAGGGACAAAGTTGTGGAGAAGTACGGATCTGGGTTGGGTTATTAAAAAATATCAGAAACTTTGAACATCCCACGGAGCACCATTTAAATCCATTATAAAAAAATGGAAAGAATATGGCACCACAACAAACCTGCCAAGAGGGCCGCCCATCAAGATTCACGGACCAGGCAAGGAGGGCATTAATCAGAGAGGCAACAAAGAGACCAAAGATAACCCCGAAGGAGCTGCAAAGCTCCACAGCGGAGATTGGAGTATCTGTCCATAGAACCACTTTAAGCCGTACACTCCACAGAGCTGGGCTTTATGGAAAAGTGGCCAGAAAAATATAAGCAAACATGTTTAGTGTTTACCAAAAGGCATGTGGGATACTCACCAAACATGTGGAAGAAGGTACTCTGGTCAGATGAGACTAAAATTGAGCTTTTTGGCCATCAAGGAAAAACGCTATGTCTGGCGCAAACCCAACACCTCCCATCACCCTGAGAACACCATACCCACAGTGAAGCATGGTGCTGGCAGCATCATGCTGTGGGGATGTTTTTCATCGGCAGGGACAGGGAAACTGGTCAGAATTGAAGGAATGATGGATGGTGCTAAATACATGGAAATTCTTGAGGGAAACCTATTTCAGTCTTCCAGAGATTTGAGACTGGGACGGAGGTTCACCTTCCAGCAGGACAATGACCCTAAGCATACTGCTAAAGCAAGACTCGAGTGGTTTAAGGGGAAACATTTAAATGTCTTGGAATGGCCCAGACCTCAATCCAATTGAGAATATATGTGGTATGACTTAAAGATTGCTGTACACCAGCAGAACCCATCCAACTTGAAGGAGCTGGAGCAGTTTTGACTTGAAGAATGGGCAAAAATCCCAGTGGCTAGATGTGCCAAGCTTATAGAGACATACACCAAAAGACTTACAGCTGTAATCGCTGCAAAAGGTGGCTCTACAAAGTATTGACTTTGGGGGGGTGAATAGTTACGCATGCTCAAGTTCTGTTCTTTGTCTTATTTCTTGTTTGTTTCACAATAAAAAAGATTTTGCATCTTCAAAGTGGTAGGCATGTTGTGTAAATCAAATGATACAAACCCACCAAAAATCTATTTTAATTCCAGGTTGTAAGGCAACAAAATGGGAAAAATGCCAAGGAGGGTGAATACTTCGCAAGCCACTGTAAGTGTACAGTTGGACTCAAAAGCAGGCCAGAAGTGCTTGTTATTGTCTTACAATCAATCATTCAGTACCTGGTTGATATATCAATAATAAGTAATATATGATTTAATTACAATCTTTTTTTCTGAGATGCAATTAATGAATGGATTTTGCAGTCATGTATACATTTAATTGAATGATTTGTTGATTGATTTATTAAGCAGTTGGCATTTCTGAGAGCCCAGTAAGAGGGAGCTGTGTTCAGACAAATGCACATGCACCCTCTACTGTATAACCGTGCCATTTTTCATATTCACTGATGTCTTGATGTGTTTCTGTGAATAAATA
Organism: Salvelinus sp. IW2-2015; assembly: GCF_002910315.2. Classification (NCBI taxonomy): domain Eukaryota; kingdom Metazoa; phylum Chordata; class Actinopteri; order Salmoniformes; family Salmonidae; genus Salvelinus; species Salvelinus sp. IW2-2015. The sequence goes on from NC_036839.1 coordinate 30,294,250, forward strand.
CATAAACATCCAGCCCTCTTGTCAACATGTACATACTGTCAGAGACTATCCAGTCTGTCAGATGATGAAGCCGTGAGGCACTACAGACACTGAGAGGGTCCTTACGTAATGAGCTCTACATGTTCATTTACGGCCTGTGGTTTATATGGCTCCAGTGAGAGGGAGGCTCTGTGTGACTGTAGCCTCAGCTACATGTAGCTGCACCTCTCTGCCATGTCTGTCACTTCTACTGTTGCCTGTCCCCTTCAATCACTAAATAAAAACACCATTGATGTGAAGTGTGAAGGTTGTTTGAACAGCAGATAGTACATGAAGCGATTTTATTCATTATAAAAGCCATCATCAAGCCTAAACAGTAGAACTGTACAAACACAGAGGATACATACATACTATAGTTGACATACTGTACATGGTGAATAAAAGGCATGACAACAACCTTCATTGATTTACATTTCCTGTCTGGAAAATTGCACCACAAATCAAGATGAAAAGAAAGTAATGTAAAAGACAGTATACCAGTCTCAATGCTTTCCAGTAACAAACATTAACACAATCATTTTAGCATTCAGTGTTATACCAGTCTCAATGCTTTCCAGTAACAAACATTAACACAATCATTTTAGCATTCAGTGTTATACCAGTCGACATTCGAAAACCACAAAGGACCATGAGAGAACATTCTCGGCTGCATTAAATGCTGTTTAGCTGCCATTTCACAATATGTCATTGTCTTCTAACCTGCTCAACAGCCCGGTGGAGAGAACTACAGGAAGACAAAACCATTAGTGTCATCTTCACAAACTATTTGTCCACTCTAGTGTGTGTGCGTGTGGTTTAAGCAAACAGCTTAAACAACAGATACAGTAACTGCACAGCAGCCGAGATAAAAAGAGAGAGATGAGGAGGACAGACAGACATACTACTGGTTCCATCCCACATCAGAAAGACAGGACACACAGACAGACATCTTCAAATTAGAGTACAACTCAGTTGTACAAAACAAGCAATTAAAAGTAACCATTACTTGAAATATCAAGTTTATGATTATTAGTTTGAATTAGCATTAGATTATAATTTGTCAAACTGAATCTACAGTTGAAGTCGGAAGTTTACATACACCTTAGGCAAATACATTTAAACTCTGTTTTTCACAATTCCTGACATTTAATCAGAGTAAAAATTCCCTGTCTTAGGTCAGTTAGGATCACCACTTTATTTTAAGAATGTGAAATGTCCAAATAATTGTAGAGATTATTTATTATTATATGAAATTATTTATTTCAGCTTTTATTTATTTCATCACATTCCCAGTGGGTCAGAAGTTTACATACACTCAATTAGTATTTGGTAGCATTGCCTTTAAATTGTTGAACTTGGGTCAAACGTTTTGGGTAGCCTTCCACAAGCTTCCCATAATACGTTTGGTGAATTTTGGCCTATTCCTCCTGACAGAGCTCGTGTAACTGAGTCAGGTTTGTAGGCCTCCTTGTTTGCACACGCTTTTTCAGTTCTGCCCACACATTTTCTATAGGATTGAGGTCAGGGCTTTGTGATGGCCACTCCAATACCTTGACTTTGTTGTACTTAAGCCATTTTGCCACAACTTTGGAAGTATGCTTGGGGTCATTGTCCATTTGGCAGACCCATTTGCGACCAAGCTTTAACTTCCTGACTGATGTCTTGAGATGTTGCTTCAATATATCCACGTAATTTTCCTACATCATGATGCCATCTATTTTGTGAAGTGCACCAGTCCCTCCTGCAGCAAAGCACCCCCACAACATGATGCTGCCACCACCGTGCTTCACGGTTGGGATGGTGTTCTTCGGCTTGCAAGCATCCCCCTTTTTCCTCCAAACCTAACAATGGTCATTATGGCCAAACAGTTCTATTTTTATTGTTTTTCTGAGGTCTTGGCTGATTTCTTTTGATTTTCTCATGATGTCAAGCAAAGAGGCACTGAGTTTAAAGGTAGGCCTTGAAATACATCCACAGGTACACCTCCAATTGACTCAAATGATGTCAATTAGCCTATCAGAAGCTTCTAAAGCCATGACATCATTTTCTGGAATTTTCCAAGCTGTTTAAAGGCACAGTCAACTTGGTGTATGTAAACTTCTGACCCACTGAAATTGTGATACAGTGAATTATAAGTGAAATAATCTGTCTGTAAACAATTGTTGGAAGAATTACTTGTGTCATACACAAAGTAGATGTCCTAACTAACTTGACAAAACTAGTTTGTTAACAAGAAATTTGTGAAGTGGTTGAAAAACGAGATTTAATGACTCCAACGTAAGTGTATGTAAACTTCCGACTTCAACTGTATGTCCCTAACGGATACGCAGTTTGGTCAAGCCGATTCCATAGATTCTCATGCAAAAAGTTTATTAGTGAAAAAGTCAAGCATTGTCAGTAGTTCTTAGAGTTAATGTAAGTGGTACTAGACAGACACATCGTCAGTAGTTCCTAGAGTTAATGTAAGTGGTACTAGACAGACACATCGTCAGTAGTCTGACATCCCCAGCGTCTATAGTACTGTACCTAAAGATGTGATTGCACAAAAAAAACATAATTACTTCATCCTTCCACAGGATTGGTCCTTCCAAAATATCATGTATACATTGAAGTCACCGGAGTCAACTGTCTGTATGTACATAAATATCCCATCCTTCAGCAGATTGTAGTTTGGGTCATAATAAGACATTCTATTATTCCATAATTTAGTCACTACATATTCATAACCAGCCACAGTCTCCCAGTCTCCGACACATGTACCACCAGCCTGCAAGTAGACAGACCTAGCCCATGGTGTGTGTGTGTGTGTGTGTGTTAGTCCACTCCCAGTGCTCTGAGCTGTCTCTCTATCTCATCGTCAGAGATCTGTGTTTTCCGTTTAGGAGAGGCAGTGGGGAGATTCTTCCCTGCTGCTGGGGCTCTCACCATCTGAAACACACAAACATTGCAACAGGTTAACACTGGCACTCTGCTTACAACACACATATCACAACAGCTTAACACTGACACTGGGCTTACAACCAGGGCTGATCATTGCTGTTCTGCCGCCCTAGGCAAGACCAAAAAATTCCGCCCCCACAAAACTAGAATAGTCCCAGTAGGCAAAATTATTTTGAAAAGACATCTTTCCGAGACGTTGAAGTTAGGTTAAATGTAGGTTCTGATTGAAAGGTGAAAAGGTCGTTTCTGTATGTTTAAAATACATGTTTTCCAGGACGTTGAAAAGGTGTCTTTTACGGATGTTGAAAAATAAATTTTCCCGGAGGTTGAAATCAGGTTAATTTTTGGTTCTGAATGTAATTTATAGACGTCTATGTTTGGGCCAAATCAAGGCTGGTCCAGACTGGACAACATCTGGACCAAACATAGACGTCTATGATCGGTTCAGATTTGTCCCGGATCGGATGAAAAATCAATGTCCGTGGACATTGAAATCCGTGCTTACTGAGATGTAGCCTACGGTGTTGCCTGAAATGTCATTTTATGAATGCCCATCTGTGGTAAGCCTACTGATTGTAAAACACACAAAAAAAGACATCCAAAAGATGGGGTGTAGCATACCATGTCAGCCCACAATTTTATGAATGCCCATCCATGTGGTAGGCCCACCATTAGCTGTATTAGTCCTGATCCCTGTGACAAATCAATTTGGCTAATTAAGCTCTGATTATCAGCTACCCAACTTTATCAAGAGTTATCATGAGCCTATTTGCAATGTGTTTACATATTGCAAATAGTCATTGTCATTGTTTTGTCATTGTTTGTCATTGTTTTAGGGCAACATTATGTGAGGTTTTATGTGTTGTTGGAGGTGCGTCTTGGTCAGTTTAGCTCAGAAAATGGCGCCCTTTTCAATCTGCCACCATAATCCTGCCTAATGAGCGGACCGGCCATGTTTACAACACACATAGTACAGTTGCTCTTCTGCATTGAGAGCGGTGTGGTGTAGTAACACATGTTGTCCCCCAGGGGGAGTGGGTTCTCTGCCAGATGGGGACAGCCACTAACGACCTCTCATATATCATCACGCACAGGCAGACTACAGGCACAACCCAACCCGGCTACCTTCCCATACAGCACATATTGACAGACATGCAGGCACAATCTACAGACTACCTTCCCATAAGAACAGGCAGGCTAAGGGCCATCCCCCTCTCCTCCAGCTGCCTGTCTGTCTGTCTGCTACACCACACAGCATCCAGATGGAAGAAGGCTTTGAGATGGTATAGGACTATCTCTTACCTTTCCAGAGGACTGCTTATAGAGGGAAGTGACTGTGGTATGGTATAGGGCAGTATATCTTACCTTTCCAGATATCTCAATGCCAATCTCATCCAGAACCTGGTTCACAATGTCCTGAGATTCTTCCTCGTCACCTGACTCGTCAAATATCTCATCTAACGTATCGTTGACTGGAGGGATGAAGGGAGAGGAGTAAACAGGAAGGGGGAGGGGCAGACAGAGAGAGGTAGAGACAGAGGTATTAGTCAGTTTACCGTTAAAAGCTGTGAGTTAACAGGTCTTTGAAACACCAGGCAAACACATTGATCTGCATGGAGTTTTTGGTTTGGACTTGACAGTTTTTTTCCTGTTACTATTGTGCATCTTTTAAATATTTAAATCCTAGGCTAGGGAGCCAATGACAGCAGCTCTTACTCATGTCCTCTGTCATGCCCATCTTCATGTTCTCCTTCTGGAAGTCCTGCATGGTCTGGAGGGTCTTCTGAGGATCCATCTTCTTGTTCACAGTCTGCATCGTCTTGACAACACACAGACACACAAGAGTTACGACACAAATACTACTACACCATACTGCACAGACAATACACAACTCCCAGAGCATGTAGGCACATTAACAACACCGAGGGATTCTACCTCTCCTTCCTGTGTGTTGACTCAGCCATGGCCTAGTTTCACTCCGGAGCCTAAAACAGCCAAACGAGCTGCACACACTGCCTCTAATTAGATGTAATTTGCATATTGTTCCCAAACTGTTTGAGAGTGTGTCCCTGTTTCTAGAGGTTTCTCTGCAGCTGCATACTGGTGTGTGTCTATACATAGAGGCTGGTTTGGGGTTTTTGGTGAAAAGTTTGAATTTTCTCCTCCACAATGAAGACAAATGGTCATACCCAGAGTAGCAGGACCCATAGGAGGATACACAACACACACATTCAGTTACATTCTACCACCTCAGAATGGTGAGCTGTTGTCCCTAAAACACAGCGAGCTGTTTTCCCTAAACACGTTCATTTCATCACTTTGTTTCAGCTAATCACCATCCTGATTATGATTTATTAACAGACAGCTTTGAATTAGAAAAAAAAGATTGATCATTAATACATGAATAACAACATTAACAAATACTTAGTGACTGTAACTAGTTCACGGTCCAAGCTCTAAACACGATGGGCTAATATAGTCCTATAACTGGGCTAATTAGATATGCTGCTTTAAACATGACCGGAAGCCAAACTGATAACAGCTAAGATGTGTACGGATGTCATCTGCGTGTCTGAGCTGTAAACAGGTGTAGGATCTCCACCCAGTCAGACAAACATTACCATCCTGAGGGGATGACAGGAAATAGACAGACTAAGAGACTAATTATTACACACTCGGGAGGAGAAGAATCCTTTGAACTGTTCTGCTGTTTTTGGAGAAGCTGTTTGAATGTTTTAACTTGGTTAGTGGGCCCGCTTTTGGCCTCAATTACCCAGACACACATAGATGTATGTGCGGAGCTACTACACAGAAAACGCTCTAACTTGGTGTATGGTGCTCTTTACCTTAGCCGTAGCAGACATGGCTCCAGCCATCTTCATCTGGGAGTTCATGACCTTGGTCTGTGTAGACATGGAGGTGACCTTTGAACTGACGGCGTAGGTCCTGTTCTTCTGCTTCCTCAGCTGGACCAGCTGCTTGGCCAGGATCTTACAGGCTTCCCGGTTCCCAGACTTAGCCATCTTCTTTATCTCCATCTCCTAGGAGGGAAGGAACAGGAGCAGAATTATCAAGGAGGAGCTTCTGACTGGCTTTAAATCAGGAAACGTCACTACACTCATACTGTTTACATAAATACATACACATACTGTATACAATACATATACATCAGGTTCCCCAGAGAGCCCTGTTAGAGTATAAACAGTGTAAATAGTATGATTTGGCAATGGTTTAAACACCTGAGAGCTACCAGCCTCTCTTAGCTTCGATAAACACATGAAATGTGTTACCAGCCTCTCCCCCTGAGGAAACACACACCGCAAGGCTGTACATGTCCCCTGGGAAACAGTACAGATTCAGCTGCAGCCCTGTGTTTATGTGTTTATGTGTTTGTTCTGAAAACAATTATTTATTAATGATTATCATTACAGTTTACAGGATTAAAACTCCCAAATGCTCCACCCCTTCCCTCTGCCAGTGTGTATGAGGGTTAAACTGCCATTAGGCAGATAAGTGCTGCGTAGGGTGGAGAGGAGCTGAGGGAAGGAGCTGAATGTGAAGTGCTCTCCTCAGGTAGAGAACTCTGGTAAACAGCTGAGGAGGCTCATTACATAACCCTCAGAGATACACACAGGTGGTGTCTGTCTGCTTGCTAACTAGATTCATGTTAAGAATAGACAGAAAATAGAAGACCTAAGCATCTTAATAATTATGCTTATATTTAATATCTGCCATATAGCAAAAATGATGCTGTAAATATTTAACAATGGGAATCTAGGCTGATCTAGCTGAGTTTCAGTGTTGACTGACTGGGATGATGAGTGTTGCTGATGTGAGCTTATTACTGATGTTATACTGCGAGAGAGCGAGAGAGAGAGAGAGCGAGAGCGAGAGCGAGAGCGAGAGAGAGAGAGAGCGAGAGAGAGCGAGAGCGAGAGAGAGCGAGAGCGAGAGAGAGCGAGAGAGAGATAAAGAGAGAGCGAGAGAGAGAGCGAGAGAGCGTGAAAGAGAGAGAGCGAGAGAGAGAGAGAGAGCGAGAGAGAGAGACAAGAGCTACAACTGACAGATAGATGATGCCATCACACAGAGTAACAATGTACATAGAGACTGATCTAATGTTCACTGGACAAGGGCAATATTTCAGCTAGATAAGTGACAAAACATGTTCCTTTTCATGTGAATAATGAACTTAGTTGTTGTATAGAATACATTGGCTATAAATTCAAATCATTACACACACAGTGCTGAATAATATAGATTATTATCTGGTTGAAACTATGTTGCTGTGTTTTTGGGGCGCGTGCTGAAAGACCCAGTAGTCTCTGTGTTAGTGATAATAATGTGGACATCAGTTGTGTTTTTGGGGCGCGTGCTGAAAGACCAGTAGTCTCTGTGTTAGTGATAATAATGTGGACATCAGTTGTGTTTTTTGGGGCGCGTGCTGAAAGACCAGTAGTCTCTGTGTTAGTGATAATAATGTGGACATCAGTTGTGTTTTTGGGGCGCGTGCTGAAAGACCAGTAGTCTCTGTGTTAGTGATAATAATGTGGACATCAGTTGTGTTTTTGGGGCGCGTGCTGAAAGACCAGTAGTCTCTGTGTTAGTGATAATAATGTGGACATCAGTTGTGTTTTTGGGGCGTGTGCTGAAAGACCAGTAGTCTCTGTGTTAGTGATAATAATGTGGACATCAGTTGTGTTTTTGGGGCGTGTGCTGAAAGACCCACTAGTCTCTATGTTAGTGAGTCTAATAATAATGAGGAGTCTCCCAGCACAGCAACTACAGCAGCCCCAGCAGAGGAAGAGCAAACAGAGACCGGGAAAGCTGTGTGTGTATGTGGTATGGTGTGGTGTGGTGTGTATGTGGTGTGGTGTGTGTGTGTATATGGTGTGATGTGTGTGTATGTGGTGTGGTGTGTGTGTGTGTGTATGTGGTGTGGTGTGTGTGTGTATGTGGTGTGGTGTGTGTGTATGTGGTGTGGTGTGCGTGTTAAACTGTAAAATAGGTCACTACCTCTTCTTAGAGAATTTTTTTTCTCTCCCCCAGACCAACAAAAATAGTAACTAGATTAATTGGGAGAAATATTAATGAGTAATAAAAAGCTGGTCCCTTGGGAGGCAATTCTGTCCTGTGTGATGTTTACTTAAAACAACAGCGAGACACCACTCTTCCTTTCATTTTCTGACATAGGATGAAATGGAGGGGAAATGTTGTATTCTGCTGTTCACACAGCCCTGTCATGACTCTGTGTTCTACCTCCTCTCTACCCTGTAGCTATCTACCTGTCCAATCCTGTCCTTTCCATCCCAGCCATTAGCGAAGCCGCCTGTAGACCTATCAGACAGTGCAGGAAAGGGATGTGAGTTGAGGTAGGGGGTAGGATGGAGCAGGATTAGCCTACAGTCATGTACACACGTTTGATGCAATCAGCAGCAATCTACAGAAAAGGTACTACTAAAACCTGCCTCTGTCCTACCAGCACTTCATAGGGTGAGTGGTGTGTGTGTGTGTCTCACCATTTGTTTCTCTTGTTTCTCCAGAGCAGCTCTGTCTCTAGTGATCTGTCTCTGAGTACCACGAAGCTCCTTAGTCTGTTCCTTTATAATGTCTGAGAAAGAGAGAGAAAAATGTTTACGCCACAAACATGCAGTTATTGAATTAAAATGATTTATGACATACAGCTCAGTCATATGCTGGGCATTGAGCTACACTTTCTGTAAAAGCTATAGAAGCACGGTACCATTCTGGGGTAGTAGACCGGGACAATAGCTCTAGACTAGACATTCCTCATTAACAGGGCTGAGCCTGGAATCTAAACCATCCCTGCCTCACTATCCATTACCCCGATAGGGCGTGTGTATAACACAGTCCGACCCAAACGCCATGCTCCAAATACCAGACTCAACTTCTACACGATAGAACTGGATTATTTCTTAAAGTACAGAGGGACCAACACTAAAGAGAGCTCAGCAACTCTTATAGTTCAGATAAAACCAGTCTAAAAACAGCCCTTCATAACATAGTATTTATACTTTTACAAACATAGGCAGGGTAAACTGTGTGGCAGAGGTGTGGACTCGAGTCACAAATATGATGACTTGCAACTCGACTTTGACTTTAACACCAATGACTCGTGACTTGACCTTGAGCCATATGACTCGACCTGACTTGATACCCTCCCCAAGCCCAAATATAAAAAATGATGCTATTAAAAAAAAGTGTGCAGCACTTCAACTCTTCATTTAACGGATTAAAGTTTGAATCCGACAGCAGCCAATCAAATTGTGCCAGCTGAGAAATAGTTGTGCGTGGCTATGCAGAGGAACGTCGGCGGGTAAATTCAGACGGAGCCCTTGGAAAGATGATACCCCAAAATATTATTTTCGGATATACAGACTACGCTGTAGTCAACAAAAAACAGATTGCAACTTGCAAAACATGCGAGAAGAAAATGACAGACGGAGGCGCAACAATTTCCAACTTTGTTCGACATTTGAAGCTGCACAAAGAACGGTAAGTCGATGCTAATATAGCCGACAGCTATATATTTTATTTCTTTACTGGTGTATTATGTAGGCTAACGTAACGTTAAATCAACGAGCCTCCACACAGTCAGTCAGTGCGGGAACGTGATCATTGCCCCCAAGATTGAGCTACAACTGGCTTGGCAGTTGGTAGCCTAAATCCTGCCTGATGTTACTGGTGTTCCTAAAACCATTGACATACGTTAGCCTACTGTAACCACACAAATGTTGACATTTTTTTTTACTAAAATCATGAAAATCCTTGCTATAGGTACCAGAGCCTCATCTCCCCCAAAACTCCAGAGAGAGAGAGAGAGAGAGAGAGAGAGAGAGAGAGAGAGAGAAAGCTGGACCACTAGTATCTACGCACAGCTGTGAATGTGTCTCGGCCATCCCAGCTCCTGTATTAGGGTAGAGGACACGGTCCCCTACACTGCTATTAGCCAGAGATTCTCCCTACAGTGGAGTGGGTACCAGTAGCTCTAACACCAGCCCCTAAATTCAGCCTCTGTTGACCCTCTGTTTCACTACTGGATCAAAATGCTACATATTCAAATAAAATTAGATTACTTTACTTTTCTTAAAAGGGTTTTCCTCAAAACTAAAGAGAAGTATATATAAAACATTTAAAAACAATATTTTTGTGTTAGAAAAGATCCTTCCTGCAGTGAAAGTCCAAACTGAAGCATGGCAGCAGTGAATGTTGTGTTATAAAGCATGGCAATCTTTTAGAGTAAAATGCATGGCGAGAGTGATAGAGAAATTACATATATTTATATATACGCATCCCCACAGCAGAAAAGTTGAATAAATGTTTTTGCAGATTAATAGGCTCTCAATCTGACAAAATTACCCTAAAGTAGAAAATGTTGACAATTTTTTTTACTAAAATCATGAAAATCCTTGCTATAGGTACCAGAGCCTCATCTCCCCCAAAACTCCAGAGAGAGAGAGAGAGAGAGAGAGAGAGAAAGCTGGACCACTAGTATCTACGTACAGGGTGACGTATTGACAACGTCTAAAAGAGGGTTGGGTATCATCTATAAAACTCCACCAGCTAACCTCCGCCTGCCATCGCACCCCCGCACGCCACTACACGCCCTACCACTGCTTCTCAACATCGGGCAACCTTGGCACGCCACGTCCAGAGAGAGAGGGGAGAAAGAAGAGGAGATATCCTATCAACTATCTGACCTTGAATAAAGGTACAGCAAAATGACAGTAAGTGAATATTCTTTATCAATGACACTGTGGTCATAGAATGACTTATTCACATTGAATGAGAAACTTGAAATTGAATTAGATGGAAACTTTAATAAAGTAATTAGTGATTTAGCTATAATTGATGCATTATATTTTCTAAATAGCCTGAAGGGTTATTGCATTTTGACCTTGTAAGGTTGATGGCCATTAAGCAAGACATTTGAACTGATAGGCATTAGGCCCAGTATTTCAATGCCTCAAGACAATATAAGATGGAGACATTTCTTCCTCTTCTTTATTTTCTTAACCTTTGTCATTGAAGTAAGACACATTGAGATAAAACATATTTTTCAAGAGACCTGAAAATCTATATTTTGGGGTTCTTCGTTCAACATATTGCTACATCTTCAAAGTACCAGACAGACAGACAGACATGTATTGACAAACAAATTTGTTTCCCCATGCATCACGTTTGACAACTCAGACAGGAACAGTGAAATAAGTGTTTTACAGTCCTTAACATATCCTAACGAGAATATTGACATGATCATCACTTAAGAGCCATTGTGTGGGGGATTGGAGCAGTAGGGGGATTGGAGCAGACTATTGTCAACATAACCTATATCCATCTGTCTTTTAATAAACAAAATGAAGTAACGCAACCATTCAACACCAGTATCTACGGATCACAGGATTCTCTCACTAGCTCTGTCTAAATCTGAACAAGGCTTTCTTACAGGACTTACACTGCCAGATGCTGCTGTTCCTTGGAATTCATATGTTGCAGTCAGCAGGTAAGTTACAAAGTAACACTTGAACATACTGTAGACAGCATCATCACATCAATTGAACAATGTACCAATGTCTGCAGCTACACTGTAACTGTTCACCAGTTACACGATGGTCATAAATTGTGACACACACACAACAGTTTTTTAAACAACTTTACCAGCTACCTTCACTAATACACAGACAAGTGGAATTGTATGTCTAGTTTCAGGCAGCCAGTTTACAAACCAGTTTATAAATAGCCTGGGTATTTCAGCTAATCCTCATTAACACACAATCTAACTTTAGAGGATTCCACGTTGACCAATTTTGATTTCGTAACATAAACATCAATCTTGACTTTTCAAACCGGTATCAGTTAAACTGGTAAAACAGGCTTGTTCAGTAGCCTATGCTCGTTAGTGGCGGACTGGCGCTCACCAAATCAAACAACTTTGTTCATTTGTTACAAGTCTACAATCAGTGGAAAACAAACTTACCATCGACTGTCTTCTTCTTGAATAGAGATGCCATGGCGCACAAATGAAAACTAAAACCTTTTTATACTAAAAACAACTTCTCCGCTCCCCGACGGTCACCAGCTAAACTGTCGCCCTATCAACAATCTGAGATTTCCTGGTCGAAGTGCTTCCACAGCTTCTCACATGACAGCCCCGACTCTCTGACGTCACCAAGTCCAGTTCCTCTAGTCTCCTGTAGAGCGCGGTACTGTTCCAACTCAAAACTGACGCATTTTACCATTCATTACAACCCGCACAGTGAATTCTGTAAGAACTGTGGTAGATAAAAGCCATAAAAGTAATAAGTGATGATTTGGTCAACTCTGCTCTGAAATTGCAGAGACTGAGGAGAAAAAGAGGATTAGTCACTTGAAAGCAAGAGTAGGTCGGGCGCAGGCCATATTCATTAGAATTTGGGTTTTCATTTTTGCATATTGGATTATGCCCCTATTAGAAAATATTTTGGAGGTCTTTTCTATGTACATAGAAATATAGCAAATGCTAGGGATTTTCATGTCTGTGTGCGCTCACGTGTGTGTGTGTGTCTGGGTGTGTTAAGAAGCTATGAAAATGTAAAGTAGCATGTACATAAAAACAACCACATAGGGAGTGCTAGACATAAAAACACTCCCTACAGCTTTAAACCACCATCAATTATTTTGTTCTCCTTTCATCCTCATCTCACTGGATAATGTTACCACTGAGGTCAGGGACATTCATAGGATGGTTTCTCTTCATATTCATGCAGCAACTTCGGAAGTCTGGTCACTTGAACCATAACCAACTCAATCCCATGACAATGCTGAGTTCCCTCCATTTGGTTCAATGGAAAAGAAGGGAGTAGAGAAGAGGAAAATAGGAGAGGAAGAGACGGGAGTTCTGGCTCAAAATGAAAGGATGGGGCCAAGTACAGGAGGAGAGGAGAAGATAACAGATGAGAGGATAGTGAGGTGACTTTGAGAAGACAGAGGAGAGGTGGTTGAGTAGCCTTCAGCTCACCCCCCTCTCCATCCCAGCGGAGGAGAGCAGCGTCCTGGGGCGTTGTTCTAGTTAAGGTTATTAGGAAGATATTAGGTCTAATCAGTAGTAGACTACAGGGAACATCACTACCACTACCACAGGCCCAGAGGTGATCCATCCAGCCAGCCCCCAGCACACAGGCCCTCTACAGCACCCTTCGTAATGGCACTAACAACAGCCTGCTGTATTTGCTGTGAATGCCGTCTTCAGTTATATTAAATATTTACATCTAATATTGGAGGGAAGGGAGGGGGGACATGTTGAGGGCATTAAATGAGAATTCCTTCTGTGGCATTTTTAAAAATGTATCTCTCTGTTCTATCGCTCTCCCTCTCTTTCTCTCTCTCTCTCTCTGTTGGTGGTTTTGCCTGAGGCGAACAGACGTTTAATGTTAACGTGTTGCTAACTAACGACACAGACAGACAGACAGCAGAGATGTCATGTGTGAAATTAGATCCCAGTACAATCACTGGGAATCTCTGAGAATCACCTCTATAAAATACATGTAGACTCACTGTACTGCAATCCATATGCAACGCATAATCAAATATGTTTTCCCTTCAGGAATGCTGAAGGGTTGAATGATGACTCAGTATAGGAACATGGGCTTCTATCTTTTTTCTCAATTATTATACCTATATATGTCAACTGGTTCCATTTCATTTACGATCTGATGCATGTGATTTACATTACTCTAGCATTGTTCATATTCAGCATGTATTCAAACAGGAGTAAATTCTGATTTAATTGACATGATCATCCACCAGTCCTGAGTTCATGCCAGGCTGGTATAATATGTATGATATGTGACATGTTACAAGTTATGGTGTTATGGTGCTTTGCTAACACATTCAGACACAGGCAGAGACAGGCCCAGGACTCAGAGTGGTCGCAGGGGATTTAAACAGCAAGACACTCTAGTTGATGGATGGATGCTGTCGACTACAACGGGACAGATAGAGGGGAGGATGGAGGGGGGGTGACAGGGAAAGAGGAAAGGAGGAGAGGGTCAGTGAGTCAGTGAGTGACTCTCCTACCTTAGCCCATGGGAAGAATGAGAGAGAGGCGTGTTTCTCTCAGGCACAGGGCAGCAGGGGAATGTGTTTAATACGAGATGATCTTCCCTGGTGGGTTAGCTCATCACTAACAGCCTGGAGCAGAGCACGCACGCACACACACACATGCACACACACACTGTACCCACAACTTTCAAACAGAAAATGAAGGTAATTGACATTGTCTGTGAATATGAATAATAATCCATTCATTCAGCAGAGTCACTTACTCCAGTGATAATGTAAAGTAGGTCAAATTGGGATGTTCTACTGTTGTTTAAACCTTTTCTCTGCTGACATCTCACTGGGAAGTCAGGCTACTAATGGAGACACTCATTATTCCAGCCAATGACAAGCTGTTATCCACAGGTACCTCTAGCCCGAGGACAACAATCTGAAACAGGTATGGAACATCAAGTCCCTCTCCTCTACCTCAGTCTCTCCCGTCAGTCCTCTCTCTCCACACCATCCACCTCTCTCAGCCCTGCATGACATGCCCTTCTCCTGTTCCCTCCTCGTCTTTATCTCCATTACCAGATACATCCCACGTGTAGAATCAGGTCTCTCTTGTCTCTGCTCTATCCTGATCTCCTGAAACACAAGCGCTGAGGGTCAAACGACAGATCCTTCTGCCTCCATTCTCCTCGCTTCCTCAGTCTCCCGTCCCTTCTACCACCCCACCACCACCGCCCTGGGGCAGGACAGAGCCAGTATTAGTCAGGGGAGGGAGGGAGGCTGGTGAATATTATTAGCATGGGGAATTAGATTCATTAAGGAGGGAAGGGCAGAGAGGACGAGTCCTGCAGTCAGAGACGAGAGGGGACAGCCAGACACACCCCATACAGTCGCACACAAACATACACACACGACACGCACACACATGCACACATACGTCCAGGATGCCCAGTGCATTAATGTAGACAATTATATTCAGACAGTCAGAAATGTGTGTTAAAGACTTTCTTTAATTCCTCAAGGTGCTAGCAAGGCAGAAACAGTTTCTCTGTCTGCAAGTACTCTCACTGATGCCTTTAATGCCTGTGCTTTATAAAACGACTCAGCCTCCTTTCCCTCTCTCCCATTGTTTTAGTCCTTCAAGAAAATGTCAATCTAATCGACATTCTATCCTTCTATGGTTTGATGGAGGCATACTGTCTAAACAGGAGGAAAGAGAAAGCAGACAGTGATTACATGATGTGGTTTAATTAGGAGATAATCTGCTGATCTGGTATGTTGGGAATAACAACAGCACATACAGAGAGAAACAATTAGTATGTAGACCAAGATGGAAGTGAATTGTAACACATAATAAATGCATTATACTGTGAAATGACTTCTCTTTTCTCTGTCTCTCTCTCCCTCACCTGACCATTTCCAATTACCTCTTTGTCTTCCTATCAGACCATTCAAGGAGGTTCCTCCTTCAATCCAGACAGTCGTTGAGTCTACAACACCTCATTAAATCATTCTCAGTATTCACTCCTCTCTCTGTTATCATCTCATATGAAAACTGGTGATTTTTAATAGAGCATATTATTATATTATTATTGTAATTATCTGGTTATAAAGGCCTGATCTGTCAGCCCAGAGAGATCTGAGTCCTCCACTGGTCACTTCATTAACACACTACAGACACGTATGGTCCTGGACCGCCATCGCGGAGGAGGATACGCACCCGTGCGGGATTCCCTTTGTGAGATCCAATTAAAAGTCCCATTGACATTCCGGTCCTGCGTGGCAGTATGATATCAGTATGATAGCTATAACAGCAGGAACAATTAAAAATGTGATTATCTTGGACTGTGTTACATTATATTGTGATTATATTAGCCACTGGGTGGTATGACATTGGACGCTCATCCAGTGTCCCACCCAGACACTGTCGAAAAATAAGGAATACCTCTAAAACTGAGGCTTGAATACAAAATAAAGATGTTTATTTTGACATAATAATAATCATTTATTTAAACCACCACTCACTATTAACCCATAAATGATCATGTGTTAAAAGGTTATTGTCTCAAGTCAGCCCCCCAATAACACTCCTGTATGTACCTATTATTTTTAATAGGAAACATAATATAAACAACACAATACAGTCTGTCTGTCTGTCTGTCTGTCTGTCTGTCTGGTGCGTGTCTGTCTGTCTGTCTGTCTGTCTGTCTGTCTGTCTGTCTGTCTGTCTGTCTGTCTGTCCACGGATCAGTATCAGTATGTAACCCAACCACTGTAATAACTAAAGCTGTACTAATGGCTGTTTAATTGACTATTAATGTCTGTCGCTCCCCTCTCCTTTCCTCAGTTAGCACACCGACACACTAGTTTGTAGTGTTCCAGGGTGATTAGAGAGGAGATATGAACTATTAGAGCATCACGGTCATCATCATCATCGTCATCATAGTCATCATTATCATCAGGTGTTGTAGGAAGACTCTGGAGAGACCAATAGAGACAGGTGTTCTTTAGAAAGGAATACAACAGAACCACATCCATGTTACAAACTCCAGACTCTGCAGTTCTTATGATGAAGGAAATCATCCTTATTAATCCCTCATTATCACTAATAACACTCACACCTGCAGCTTCTCACATTCAGCAGTTACTCACTGCTAACGACTAGGATGGTCATTATGTCGGCTGATAAGGTAACTACTGTACTGAAGAGAGATTGTAACCAAGACATCTAAAAACACACTATTTTCTGTTGTGAATCAGAGCTGTGTTTTCCACAAGGCTAAAGAAGAGATGTGATACAGTATGTCTGGTCCAAGTCAGACACTTTTCAGCCCAACACACTACAGCCCACTGAGCTCTAACCCAGCGGATGGCTCTCGTTCTTTGAGGAAAACATGGACAGAAAAACAAAAAACTGCTTTTATCCCCATATGCCTTCCTCCTCTAATCCCTGTAATTCTACTCTCATTCCTTCTAAACATCCCCTAATAATGATCTCATTAAGGAGAGAAGAGGAGCGAGGAGAAAGTTGTTGCTCCAGATGTGACTGGGACCCTGAGAGAAATGTGTTTAGTGAGAGACCCTGAGGACCAGAGCATATGTGGGGTTCTTTAGCTCTGTGTGTGTGTGTTTGTGTGTGTGTGTGTGTGTGTGTGTGTGT
>NC_036839.1:30313392-30352091 GCF_002910315.2 Salvelinus sp. IW2-2015
TAGAAGGTTTTGTATGCGCGCAAGCGTGCTCGAAAGACCCCAGCTTAAGTCTCCTGATAGATGTTAGTGATAATAATGTGGACATCAGTAGTGGTTTTTGGGGGCACGTGCTGAAAGACCAGTAGTGTCTCTGTGTTAGTGATAATGAATGTGGACCATCAGTTGTGTTTTTGGGCACGTCTGAAAAGACCCATAGTCTCTGTGTAGTGATAATAATGTGGACCATCAGTTGTGTTTTTGGGGCACGTGCTGACACAGACCCAGTAGTCTCTGTGTTAGTGATAATAATGTGGACATCAGTAGTGTTTTTGGGGTACGTGCTGAAAGACCAGTAGTCTCTGTGTTAGTGATAATAATGTGGACATCAGTAGTGTTTTTGGGGCACGTGCTGAAAGACCCACTAGTCTCTGTGTTAGTGATAATAATGTGGACATCAGTTGTGTTTTTGGGGCGCGTGCTGAAAGACCCAGTAGTCTCTATGTTAGTGAGTCTAATAATAATGAGGAGTCTCCCAGCACAGCAACTACAGCAGCCCCAGCAGAGGAAGAGCAAACAGAGACCGGGAAAGCTGTGTGTGTGTGTGGTGTGGTGTGGTGTGGTGTGGTGTGGTGTGGTGTGTGTGTATGTGTGTGATCTCAACCCAATTGAACACTTATGGGACATTCTGGAGCAGCACCTGAGACTGCGTTTTCCACCACCATAAACAAAACACCAAATTATGGAATTTCTCGTGGAAGAGTGGCATTTCATTCCTCCAATAGAGTTCCAGACACTTGTAGAATCTACGCTAAGGTGCATTGAAGCAGTTCTCGCTCATGGTGGCCCAACGCTCTATTAAGACACTTTATGTTGGTGTTTCCTTTATTTTGGCAGTTACCTGTGTCTGCCACATTCTCCCCTTTTTTGGTAATGTCAGAGCCTGCCAAGTGTACTGGAAAACTAGGCCAAATGTTCTACAATAGTATGGAATTCCCCAAATAGACATGCCACACCCAATGGGTTAAAATTATAACATAAAATGAAACACAGTCCATGACACAATACTGGATATTAACATTCACTTATCTGACGATGCTCACAATTTCAATTCACTGAAAGCCTCCCAATTCTACCTTCAAGAGGATGCCACACTCATACCTCATTCCTCTCTTCCCCTGAGCAGCGGGTATGCGCTCAGTGGGCGTGTGCGCGCAGAGTCCCATCCCTCCTCTCCTCTCCATAGCCCATAGTACCGTTAAAACTTTCCTCCAATCAGAGTCGCTTCTAAGAACTTTGCCAAGTGGAGTCTGTCGGGTACCATATGTTCGCTTTCACTCGGGTTTGGTTCGGCTCAGTAGGAGGTGTTGGTCCTATTGGCTCGGTATTGTCTTTATGCAAACAGCTCCTTTCACCGACGGCATGTCTATTGTCACCGCCAGGTTTATATGGAGGCAGCGGTGGACCTAAGGATTACATCCGTCTGAGGAGCGCTGATTCAGGCTGTGTTTCTCTTTGAGCCCCTGCCAGCTTCGTCACAGCCATGAGTTGTCTGGATGTGATGTTTCACCAGAGTTATGGAGGCCACTACCTCCCTGCGTCTTCAGCAGCAGCAGCCTACAAAGCAGCATACTATCACCATCAGCACCAGCAACAGGTGGGTGTCCAGACTAGACGAAATAGTAATGGCGTAGTATTTGTTTGTTTTTTAATACTAGGCTATTTTTTGCGTTCTAATAATTGGCGCTTTTACGCACGAATACACTCCACGAGCAATGTTTTTGGGGCGTCGCAGATGTCAGTTCACAGCGATGAGTCCTGGGTATCACAGAACTCTAAAAGTTACCGGTTGAAAAGTTGAAGTGGTCATTGCTCGTGATGTATTTAGTTAGAGCAGGTCACGCAGAATGACTCGGGCTCCTCGTTCCATCAGAAGGGTGATGTAATGAGAGCTCGTCACTGTCACTCAGGAATGTTGACGATGATGGTTAATGTGGTACGGCCACGAGCATGTGCATAGTCGTCATACTTTCACCAGAACACACGCGCGGAAACGTCCTACAACTTCTTGGATAAACTTCGGTCTGTAAAGATGATTCGTTTTTCTTAAAATAGAGGTCATCGAGAATATAAGTAATTATACTGGCTAGTATGACTTTTAACGAGGGCTGTATTTTGTTCAGTTGATGTATACATGTTTTAAACATCTGGTTTGATCGTTGTGGTGCTGACTAGACAGACAGGCTGGTGCTCTCATGGCTGAATCTGTGGCATACATTTTTCTCTCTCTCCCTCTCCCTCTCTCTCGGTCTATTTCCCTCTCTCTATAGAAGAAGCTGGGTGTTTACAGTAGGATGCAGCAGGACAGCACGGAGCAGCAGTTCCCAGGGGGGAGACAGCAACAGCAGCGTGGGGGTGGAGGGGGAAGGCTGGCTGGGGAGAAGGGGGTCCGACAGGGCCTGGAGATTTCTGGGCTGGGGGGCTCTTGGAGGTCTGGGAAGGACAGCCAGCCGGCTGAGGCAGAGTACCTGAGCTCCAGGTGTGTCCTGTTCACCTATTTCCACGGCAACATTGAGGATGTGGTGGATGAGCATTTCTCCAGGGCTCTGAGCCAACCCAGCACCTTCACTGGAGAGACCAAGAGCTCCAGGTGCACACCCATTCACACCTCTGCCTCGGCTGGAATGTGGAAAGGTAGGAACACACGGGGACACTCGTACCATTACTCATCTGAAAACAGTGTTATTCAATGGATTCATAATCTTTTACTGTTACTTTTTATTTAGAATAATAAAAATGTAATTGTGGAAAAACCTAGTGTTCCTAAAAACCTTTTCCGATATAGATTCTTCACTGGTAATTAGTGTTGAGCGATTAACTGACATTTTGGGTATTTCTTTTTTTTTTTAAACCAACATCGGTTCAATTATTAGAATTGCATTTCGTTCTGTCTTTTCTGAGCTCAATGCTCAGTTTCTTTAGAGATAAATCAGATCAAGCCCAAACTGTGAGATGTAAAGTTAGTTGGGGGTTGTAGTTTCCAACAGTCCAATATTCTACACAGTTAGTGTAGAACTGTTCATGACACAAACTGTTCACACACCTCTTGTTGGCGGAGAAAACTTTTAACAGGTTTAAAGCTTATTTCCTGTTCTACACATTTTGTCATGGGGTGCAAAGAAAACTTTGCAGTTTTAAAGCTAATTTTCTTACAATTCTATACATTTTGCCATGTCTAATGTGCATTAATGTGATATTTGAGTGACTCGAACATTACTTCCAAATCTATGTGCTAAAAAATCTAGCAAAAAAACGTCAGCTGATTTGGGCTAGTTGATCTGGACATTTCTGACAAGTTATAAATAGCTCTCTATGGTATGCAATGACTGACATGACAAGAGGAAAACTGATGATGCACTACCCAATTTTGAAATGGTACCTTGTGCATTCTACTATTACAACTTTCAAGAGTAAGTTGAAAGCCGGACTGAGCCCCACAGTTTGGGAAGCACTGATCTAAGTGATTGATAGTTGGTATTCAGCAGTCATAAAATGTGCCTTATTTACTTTTAAGTACTAATAAAATGGTGATTTTGTCAGTCAGCATAGGCAGCAGCTCTATAGAGATGAGATGATGACTTGGAAGGAAATAAAGTCATCAAATAAAAGAAATGTAATATACACAACAACTGAAAGCTTTTATTAAAGTAAAGTACTGTGAATAAATGATGTAACCTTTAGGCTGTTTACATGAATGTCTGTCTATCGTTTACTGACTACATCCATTTCTCTCTTTCAGACAGTGTATCTCTCTCGGAAGGCCAGTGTAGTTCTCTGTCCTCTTCTCTGTGGGGTGGAGTTTACCAGTCCCAGACCAGCACCTGTCTGCCCATCCACCCAGACTTCTCCCCCAGCCCTGCAGGCTTCCATGCCCCAGACAGAGCTATGTGGACAGGCCACGCTCTGCCCCAGCCCAGCCTCTCTCCTCCAACCTCTCTCCCTGACCCCTGGGCCTACAGCCTCAGCCCCCAGACCTCCGCCAGCTACACACACGTCCACGACGTCTACCCACACACACACCCTCACACACACATGCACCCCCACCACACCCACCCGGTCATACATCCCCACCTGTCCCATGGCCTAGGCCTGGACCCCAGGTTCAGCCCTCTACTCCTGCCTGGTGTGAAGACTCAGAGTCCCCTAGCCCACAGCCCTGCTGGTCACAGCACACACAGTAACACACACAGCAGCCAGAGCCCAGGGATACACAGTGATGTGAAGGCAGAGGTGGAGCAGGCCAGCCCCCCCACCCTGACCCCCTCAGCCTGGCCCACAGCTCGACACACACACATGGATATCTACGACTCAGGTAAGCCTCTGACCTGGAGCACACACACACACACACACACACACACACACACACACAACACACCCACACACACACACACACACACACACACACACACACACACACACACACACACACACACTCTCTCTCTCCCATGTCTATGTTTCTGCTACGTTGTTGTTTATCTAAAAGTTGATGTTATGCTGTTTCTCTCTCTCCAGGTCTGGATCAGGACAAAGTGAAGGCTGTTTGGTTCTGAGAGAGACGATATGACATCACAGGGACGTCACCCTGCCACCGAGCTGTGATCAGCTCTAACAGAACCTCCTGGAACCACATTTTTTGGTGGACTCATTCTCTAGAAGACTCTCCACTCCAACTCAGAACTCCAGGGTGGTTTTAGGTTTCTCAGAAATCCTTCTGGAGAAATATAGACTACTCTCCATGCCTCACAATCCACCAGGGATACTTCAGATCACTCTTTGGCAAAATATTTGTTCCTAATTTGTACCAAAAGTTTTAGCTGGTTGATTGGGAACTAGTATCCCACATGAGGGTTCTGTTTAAAGAACGTAGTTTGTGGGAACACCGCTCAGCCAAGCCTCTTTCTGATCTTTTAATATTGTGCTATGCGTGTAACTAGCTATATGTGTGTAATTGACTGAAATATATGTTGTATACACAGTAGTACTGTGATCTGAAGTGATTATCATTTCCGTAAAGTGTTTGATTGTTGCTAATTGTTTTTCACCAACCCTGTGTTGTCATGTTGCCTAGTGTTTTGTATGTGGAGAAATGTCATTATTGATGTGTAATAAATTGCTAAGTTCTATTGGCAATCATGCCCTACATCTTTAAGAGCTGACTCAAAGTACACAGCTAAATGTCATTTTTTTGTATCAAATCTGAACATTGAATATCAACCAGCATTGTTTAGGAATGATATGTAGGTCAGCCTTGAACTTTTACTCAGAAATCCATCTATATTGAACAAAAATATAAACGCAACATGCAACAATTTCAAAGATTTTACTGAGTTACAGTTCATATAAGGAAATCAGTCAATTGAAATAAATTCATTAGGCTCTAATCTATGGATTTCATATGACTGAAAATACAGATATGCATCTGTTGGTCACAGGCACCTTAAAACAAATGTAGGGGCGTGGATCTGAAAACCAGTCAGTATCTGGTGTGACCACCATTTGTCTCATGCAGCGCGACAATCTCCTTTGCATAGAGTTGATCAGGCTGTTGATTGTGGCCTGTAGAATGTTTTCCCACTCCTCTTCAATGGCTGTGCGAAGTTGCTGGATATTGGCAGGAACTGGAACACGCTGTCATACACGTTGATCCAGAGCATCCCAAACATGCTCAATGGGCGACATGTCTGGCGAGTTTGCAGGCCATGCAAGAACTGGGACAATTTCAGCTTCCAGGAATTGTGTACAGATCCTTGCGACATGGGACCGTGCATTATCATGCTGAAACATTTTTCTTTGTATTTATTTAACCTTTATTTAACCAGGTAGGCCAGTTGAGAACAAGTTCTCATTTACAACTGTCACCTGGCCAAGATAAAGCAAAGCAGTGCGACAAAAACAACAACACAGAGTTACACATAAACAAACGTACAGTCAATAACACAAACATGAGGTGACGGCGGCGGATGAATGGCACGACAATGGGCCTCAGGATCTCATCATGGTATCTCTGCATTCAAATTGCCATCGATAAAATGCAACTGTTTTCATCATATGTAGCATATGCCTGCCCATACCATAACCCCACCACCACCATGGGTCACTCTGTTCACAATGTTGACATCAGCTAACCACTCGCCAACACAACGCCATACATGTGGTCTGTGGTTGTGAGGTCGGTACTGCCAAATTCTATATAATGACGTTGGAGGTGGCTTATGGTAGAGAAATGAACATTCAATTAGCTGGCAACAGCTCTGCTGGACATCCTTCAATCAGCATGCCAATTTCAAATCAAATTCTATTTGTCACATACACATGGTTATCAGATGTTAATGCGAGTGTAGCGAAATGCTTGTGCTTCTAGTTCCGACCATGCAGTAATATCTAACAAGTAATCTAACAATTTCACAACAACTACCTTATACACACAAGTGTAAAGGAATGAATAAAAGTATGTACATAAAATTATATGAATGAGCGATGGCCGAACGGCATAGGCAAGATGCAGTAGATGGTATAGAGTACAGTATATACATATGAGATGAGTAATGTAGGGTATGTAAACATTATATAAAGTGGCATTGTTTAAAGTGGCTAGTGATACATTTATTACATACATTTTCCATTATTAAAGTGGCTAGAGATGAGTCAGTATGTTGGCAGCAGCCACTCAAAGTTAGTGATGGCTGTTTAACAGTCTGATGGCCTTGAGATAGAAGCTGTTTTTCAGTCTCTCGGTCCCCGCTTTGATGCACCTGTACTGACTTCACCTTCTGGATGATAGCGGGGTGAACAGGCAGTGGCTCGGGTGGTTGTTGTCCTTGATGATCTTTTTGGCCTTCCTGTGACATCGGGTGGTGTAGGTGTCCTGGAGGGCAGGTAGTNCTGTGACATCGGGTGGTGTAGGTGTCCTGGAGGGCAGGTAGTTTGCCCCCGGTGATGCGTTGTGCAGACCTCACTACCCTCTGGAGAGCCTTACGGTTGTGGGCGGAGCAGTTGCCGTACCAGGTGGTGATGCAGCCCGACAGGATGCTCTCGATTGTGCATCTGTAAAGATTTGTGAGTGTTTTTGGTGACAAGCTGAATTTCTTCAGCTTCCTGAGGTTGAAGAGGCGCTGCTGCGCCTTCTTCTCCACGCTGTCTGTGTGGGTGGACCAATTCAGTTTGTCCGTGATGTGTACGCCGAGGAACTTAAAACCTTCCACCTTCTCCACTACTGTCCCGTCGATGTGGATAGGGGGCTGCTCCCTCTGCTGTTTACTGAAGTCCACGATCATCTCCTTTGTTTTGTTGACATTGACATTGAGTGTGAGGTTATTTTCCTGACACCACACTCCGAGGGCCCTCACCTCCTCCCTGTAGGCCGTCTCGTCGTTGTTGGTAATCAAGCCTAACACTGTAGTGTCATCTGCAAACTTGATGACTGAGTTGGAGGCGTGCATGGCCTCGCAGTCATGGGTGAACAGGGGGTACAGGAGAGGGCTGAAAACGCACCCTTGTGGGGCCCCAGTGTAGAGGATCAGCGGGGTGGAGATGTTGTTACCTACCCTCACCACCTGGGGGCGGCCCGTCAGGAAGTCCAGGACCCAGTTGCACAGGGTGGGGGGACCCAGGGTCTCGAGCTTAATGACTAGTTTGGAGGGTACTATGGTGTTAAATGCTGAGCTGTAGTCAATGAACAGCATTCTTACATAGGTATTCCTCTTGTCCAGATGGGTTAGGGCAGTGTGCAGTGTGATTGCGATTGCGTTGTCTGTGGACCTATTGGGGTGGTAAGCAAATTGGAGTGGGTCTAGGGTGTCAGGTAGGGTGGAGGTGATATGGTCGTTGACTTGTCTCTCAAAGCACATCATGATGACGGAAGTGAGTGCTACGGGGCGATAGTCATTTAGCTCAGTTACCTTCGCATTCTTTGGAGGACTTTAAATGCGTCGCGGAAGTTAGAATAACAATGATCCAGGGTTTTGCCAGCCTGGGTCGCGCATTTGATATGCTGATAAAATTTAGGGAGCCTTGTTAGCCTTGTTAAAATCCCCAGCTCCAATAAATGCAGCCTCAGGATATGTGGTTTCCAGTTTACATAGAGTCCAATGAAGTTCTTCAGGGCCGTCGATGTGTCTGCTTGGGGGGGAATATACACGACTGTGATTATAATCTAAGAGAATTCTCTTGGTAGATAATGCGGTCGCATTTGATTGTAAGGAATTCTAGGTCAGGTGAACAAAAGGACTTGAGTTCCTGTATGTTGTTATGATCACACCACGACTCGTTAATCATAATGCATACACCCCCACCCTTCTTCTTACCAGAGAGATGTTTGTTTCTGTCGGCGCGATGGATGGATTATCTTGGCAAATGTGTGCACAAAATTTGAGAGTAATAAGCTTTTTTTGTGCTTATGGTACATTTCAGGGATCTTTTATTTCAGCTCATGAAACATGGGACCAACACTTTAAATGTTGTGTTTATATTTTTGTTCAGTGTACATTAAAAAGTCTGCAAAATCCTAAGAGATGATGGAAATTAACCTACACTATCCACAGTTTCAGTCTCATCGTCCTATATGTCTGTAACGTGGTACTAATATGAGCCTGATGGGGGGTGAATTCCTCAGACAGTTGTTGTAGATACAATGCCATGTTTGTTGCCTGTCTGGTACTCTACGCCAGGAATGTATTTCCTGTTTCCTGTCTGGACAGGAAGTCCACCAGTGACAGGGGCAGAAAGTACACACACACACACGTTGCAGTGCAGAAATTTCTTCATGCAGACAGAGATAAACAGAATGTGGAGTATTGCCTCTTGGAGGTTGACCCTAATCTACTCCTTCTCTAGGAATGTGTGAAGCGCAAGCTATGTGCTCCGGTGTGAAATCAGCATTATTTTGGAGAAGAGCAGCTTTAAATATTTCAGGGTAACCCTGTTGCCAAGACTGGTATTATTGTTATCCATGACGGACAGCTGTGCAGTGTTTGTGTATGTGTGTGTTTGCACGTGTGTATGTTTGCATGTGTGTGTGTCTCAGGGGGTGTGTTAGTGTCTGTGAGTAAGCGATCTAACCAGGTGGTGTGTGTGTGTTCTCCTAACATTCCTGTCCCACCCTGAACTTAAGGATCCAGCTACCCCCTCAGCTATACCCTCATCTACACCCTCATCTAGGGCCCTGTGATGAGGCTTGAACATGTTGTTGTCTTTGCTGCTTAATGTGCTGACAAACAGAACTAAAACTGATGATCACGACAGTGAGGCTCTGAGTCCCTCTAGTCCCACTCTGCTTTAGAGGAGGAGGCCTCTCCTGGTGTAGTGAGGGGCTGCAGAGAGAGCACCAGGATTAATGTTTACTGGAGATGATTAGAGAGAGTCCTAGTGCACCTGCCCAAGCCCCATCCTGCGACCTAAGAGGTATGTATCAGATGCTCAACATATTCTGCTCACACCTACTGTGAAGGTCCGGGCCTAAACCACACAAAAACAACACTAGACACTATGGAACACAAAGCTTTTACTATCTCATCCTGGAATATACAAGGTCGGAGGTCATCTGCCTTTGGCCTAAAGAGCAGGAATCCAGACTTCATCAAAGAAATTGGAAATACAGGCATTGTCATCCTACAAGAAACATGGTATAGAGGAGAGCTGGTAGTCCCATCCACCAAACTACCAGGTGTGAAATAGGGAAGAGACTCAGTGGGTATGCTAATTTGGTATAGAGCAGACCTAACCCACTCTATTAAATTAGTCAAAACAGTAACATTTTAAATTTGGCTAGAAATTAATAAGGAAATGATCTCAACAGAGAAACATTTCTGTGTGCTACCTATATCCCCCCAATAGAATCCCCATCCTTTAACAATGACAGCTTCTCCATCCTAGAGGGGGAGATCAACCATTTCCAGGCCCAGGGACATGTACTAGTCTGTGGTGACCTAAATCCCAGAACTGGACAAGAACCTGACACTCTCAGTACACAGGGGGACAAACACCTACCTGGATGTGACAGTAATCCCTCCCAAATATGCCCTCTAGACACAACTACAGTATGACAAAATAACCAACAAAACAGGTCACAACTCCTGCAGCACTGTCTCACGCAGGGTCTGTACATAGTCAATGGTAGGCTTCGAGGGGACTGTTAGACTAGGTACACACTGACCTCAACCCAGAGTCTCTCAGAGCATTTACAGTCAGCCCACTGACACCCCTATCAGATCACAGCAAAATCACAGTCTACTTGAACAGAGAAATACTCATGAGGCATCAAAGCCAAAGGAACTGAATAATATTAAGAAATGCTATAGAGGGAAGGAAAGCAGTGTGGAAACCTACCAAAAAACAATCAGGCAACAACAAATTCAATCCCTTTTAGACAACTTCCTGGACAAAACATTTCACTGTAACAGTGAAGGTGTAAACTTGGCAGTAGAATGCCTAAATAGTATATTTGACCTTTCAGCTTCACTATCAAATCAAAACATGTCAAGCAGACAACCTAAGAAAATTAAAAACAAAGACAAATGGTTTGATGAAGAATGCAAAAACCTAAGAAAGAAATTGAGAAACCTGTCCAACCAAAAACATAGACACCCAAAAAACCTGAGTCTACGCCTTCGCTATGGTGAATCACTAAAACAATACAGAAATACACTACGGAAAAAGAAGGAACAGCACGTCAGAAATTAACTCAATGTAATTGAAGATCCATAGAATCTAACCACTTCTGGGAAAATTGGAACACACTTAACAAACTTAAGCCCCTGTTCCCTTTAAAAGGCCTGTCCGCCTATTCCCTCCTCCCCAGCCTGCAGTAGCAGAATCAAAGCATTGGGCATTTATCTACTCATTAGCATTAGCATGTAGCCTCTACAATGCTAACGGCCTGGCCCCTGCTGTTAGCCTCTGGAATCACCACAGGCACTTCCAACCAACACTGCCACAGTCTGCCAGGGGTGAAAAACAACTAGGAGGAAATGTAAAACAGAGAGAGGAATAAGAGTTGAGGAGAAAGCACACATTTAGGAAATGTACAAAAATGGTACAACATGATATTGATAATTTTCAATAATTACTATTATGGTCCACACACACACACACACACACACACACACACACACACACCACACACACACACACACACACACACACACACACACACACACACACACCACCACAACACACACACACACACACACACACACACACACACACACACACACACACACACACACACACACACACACAGCTGTACAGACTCTAAAGCAACGTAATGAGAACAGGCTGAGCTGAACCCGAAGCCAATCTCCCTCACGCAACACACACTCAGAATGAAATGGTTACTGAACGGTCTTTGAACCTACTGACACAACTGGCCTTTAAAACTGGGATTTATTTTCCTTGGTGAAGCACAAATACATTAATTTTGACAATGAGTGGAAATGCGGTCTTTCATTGCTTATTTTCTTTTCATTCACGTACACTCCTCACGGAGAACGACATGTTCTCCATGAATCCAAGAATCTTTCAGGAGCAGAGCAAGCAGTGTGTACTCCGAACAGACAGTTAGCCTGCCAATACCTGACCGAACCGTGGCCCTTTATAGGTTTTCCAGTAGTAACTGTTTTTAAATATAAATGTTTAGAAAAGGAGAGGACAGGAGGAGAGTAGAGGACAGGAGACGAGGGGAGAGACTGCAGCTCTCTGTCACACGCATCCAACGGTGGAGTCGTGATTAAATTTAGTAGTTATGAATGCATGTGAAATGCTATGAATATAATTATTGTATTTCCTGCACATTTTGATCAAACACCCACTTACACAATCAGACACATTGATCCAATTACAATACTTGTCATTAATTAATAAATGATGAATAAATGAACGTTTGGTCTTCCTGTTCTGGGTCTGTAGTTGGGGAACTTGTCAGATGCAGAGGTTGACAGCATTGAAACTGTGATCTCAACGCTACAGGGATGAATTCACATCCAGATAAAGATCTAATCATACTGAATATCAAGTGTGATTGTACCACCTGTAAAGTCTTATCACTGTGATGTTCTATGGGCCATGTTCAATCAGAATCTGCAACCAGCGGTAGAGTTTGACTGAATTTGAGTCCTGCTCTAGGAGAGTAAGCTCCTACCTCTGGATCCACTGGCGTGCTACTATGGCTACCTGGTCCCTGAGACATACACCAATAGGATAAACAATAGTTTCTCCTCTGTTGTCATCCAGAATTAATCAGATTGTATTCCTCCAGTACAGAACAGCTGTGTGGTCTGATTGGGTTAATAACAGTGTGATGTGGGAATGTCTGTTAAACATACAACACTCTGCATTCACACAGCCAACAATAACCCCACTACTAAACACTGTGACATTTATTGATGGGATTTTAACAGCCTGTTAAATGATTGTGGTAGAGGGACAGCCAGAAATGGAGGCATACAGAATGAAGCTCTCTCTCTCCTCTGAGGGTCACTCTGGTAGCTCCTCACTGATCAGAGGTGTGACTTCTCCTCCCTCTAGCCAACCAGAGAGACAGAGAGAGAAAGAAAGAAAGAGAGTAGGGGAGAGAGCGAGTAGAGGGGAGAGAGAGTATAGAGGGGGGACAGAGAGAGTAGGGGGGAGAGAGAGAGAGTAGGGAGGAGAGACAGAAAGTAGGGAGGAGCGAGAGAGTAGGGGAAAGAGAGAGAGTAGGGAAAGAGAGAGAGTGTAGGGAGAGAGAGAGAGGGGAGAGAGAGAGTAGGGGGGAGAGAGGAGAGGGGGAAAGAGAGAGAGTAGGGGGAGAGAGAGGTGTAGGGAGGAGAGAGAGGCGAAGAGAGAGAGAGGTAGGAGAGAAGAGAGAGAGGTAGGGAGAGAGAGAGTAGGGGAGAGAGAGAGTAGGGGGGAGAGAGAGAGTAGGGGGTAGAGATAGTAGGGGGGGAGAGAGTAGGACGAAGAGAGAGAGTAGCCGAAGAAAGAAATTGAGAAACCTAGCCAACCAAAAACATAGAGACCCAGAAAACCTGAGTCTACGCCTTCACTATGGTGAATCACTAAAACAATACAGAAAAACACTACTGAAAAAGAAGGAACAGCATGTCAAAAATCATCTCAATATAATTGAAGAATCCATAGAATCCAATAACTTCGGGGAAAAATTGGAAAACACTAAACAAACAACAACACAAAGAGTTATCTATCCAAAATGGAGATGTATGGGTAAACCACTTCTCCACTCTTTTTGGCCCTATAACAATGAACAAAGAGCAAAAACATATACTGTACATTATTTTTTGATACCATCGATCACCACATTCTTTTGGAGAGATTGGAAACCCAAATTGGTCTACACGGACAAGTTCTGGCCTGGTTTAGATCTTATCTGTCGGAAAGATATCAGTTTGTCTCTGTGAATGGTTTGTCCTCTGACAAATCAACTGTACATTTCAGTGTTCCTCAAGGTTCCGTTTTAGGACCACTATTGTTTTCACTATATATTTTACCTCTTGGGGATGTTATTCGAAAACATAATGTTAACTTTCACTGCTATGCGGATGACACACAGCTGTACATTTCAAAGAAACATGGTGAAGCCCCAAAATTGCCCTCGCTAGAAGCCTGTGTTTCAGACATAAGGAAGTGGATGGCTGCAAAATTTCTACTTTTAAACTCGGACAAAACAGAGATGCTTGTTCTAGGTCCCAAGAAACAAAGAGATCTTCTGTTGAATCTGACAATTAATCTTGATGGTTGTACAGTCGTTTCAAATAAAACTGTGAAGGACCTCGGCGTTACTCTGGACCCTGATCTCTCTTTTGACGAACATATCAAGACTGTTTCAAGGACAGCTTTTTTCCATCTACGTAACATTGCAAAAATCTGAAACTTTCTGTCCAAAAATGATGCAGAAAAATTAATCCATGCWTTTGTTACTTCTAGGTTAGACTACTGCAATGCTCTACTTTCCGGCTACCCAGATAAAGCACTAAATAAACTTCAGTTAGTGCTAAATACGGCTGCTAGAATCCTGACTATAACCCAAAAAGTTGATCATATTACTCCAGTGCTAGCCTCCCTACACTGGCTTCCTGTTAAGGCAAAGGCTGATTTCAAGGTTTTACTGCTAACCTACAAAGCATTACATGGGCTTGCTTCTACCTATCTTTCCGATTTGGTCCTGCCGTACATACCTACACGTACGCTACGGTCACAAGACGCAGGCCTTCTAATTGTCCCTAGAATTTCTAAGCAAACCGCTGGAGGCAGGGCTTTCTCCTATAGAGCTCCATTTTAATGGAATGGTCTGCTTACCCATGTGAGAGACGCAGACTCGGTCTCAACCTTTAAGTCTTTACTGAAGACTCATCTCTTCAGTGGGTCATATGATTGAGTGTAGTCTGGCCCAGGAGTGTGAAGGTGAACAGAAAGGCTCTGGAGCAACGAATCGCCCTTGCTGTCTCTGCCTGGCTGGTTCCCCTCTCTCCACTGGGATTCTCTGCCTCTAACCCTATTACAGGGGCTGAGTCACTGGCTTACTGGTGCTCTTCCATGCCGTCCCTAGGAGGGGTGCGTCACTTGAGTGGGTTGAGTCACTGACGTGATCTTCCTGTCTGGGTTGACGCCCCCCCTTGGGTTGTGCCGTGGTGGAGATCTTTGTGGGCTATACTCGGCCTTGTCTCAGGATGGTAAGTTGGTGGTTGAAGATATCCCTCTAGTGGTGTGGGGGCTGTGCTTTGGCAAAGTGGGTGGGGTTATATCCTGCCTGTTTGGCCCTGTCCGGAGGTATCATTGGATGGGGCCACAGTGTCTCCTGACCCCTCCTGTCTCAGCCTCCAGTGTTTATGCTGCAGTAGTTTATGTGTCRGGGGGCTAGGGTCAGTCTATTATATCTGGAGTACTTCTCCTGTCTTATCCGGTGTATGCTCTCTCTAATTCTCTCTTTCTTTCTCTCTTTCTTTCTTTCTCTCTCTCAGAGGACCTGAGCCCTAGGACCATGCCTCAGGACTACCTGGCACGATGACTTGCTGTCCCCAGTCCACCTGGCCGTGCTGCTGCTCCAGTTTCAACTGTTCTGCCTGCGGCTATGGAACCCTGACCTGTTCACCGGACGTGCTACCTGTCCCAGACCTGCTGTTTTCAACTCTCTAGAGACAGCAGGAGCGGTAGAGATACTCTTAATGATCGGCTATGAACAGTCAACTGACATTTACTCCTGAGGTGCTGACCTGTTGCACCCTCGACAACTACTGTGATTATTATTATTWGACCATGCTGGTCATTTATGAACATTTGAACATCTTGGCCATGTTCTGTTATAATCTCCACCCGGCACAGCCAGAAGAGGACTGGCCACCCCTCAGAGCCTGGTTCCTCTCTAGGTTTCTTCCTAGGTTTTGGCCTTTCTATGGAGTTTATCGTAGCCACCGTGCTTCTACACCTGCATTGCTTGCTGTTTGGGGTTTTAGGCTGGGTTTCTGTACAGCACTTTGAGATATCAGCTGATGTAAGAAGGGCTATATAAATACATTTGATTTGATTTGATTTGATCAACTACAAATCTTAGAATCAACTATTAAAAACTACCAGAACCCACTGGATTCGCCAATTACAATTAATAAAATACATGACAAAACACAAACCCTCCAACCCAAAAAGGCATGTGGTGTTGATGGTATCCTCAATGAAATGATAAAATATACAGACCACAAATTCCAACTGCCTATACTTAAACTCTTTAACATCATCCTTAGTTCTGGCATCTTCCCCAATATTCGGAACCAAGAACTGATCACCCCATTCCACAAAAGTGGAGACAAATTTGACCCCAATAACCACCGTGGGATATGCATCAACAGCAACCTTGGGAAAATACACTGCATTATCATTAACAGCAGACTCGTACATTTCCTCAGTGAAAACAATGTTCTGAGCAAATGTCAAATTGCCTTTTTACCAAATTACCGTACGACAGACCATGTATTCACCCTGCATACCCTAATTGACAAATAAACAAACCAAAACAAAGGCAAAGTCTTCTCGTGCTTTGTTGATTTAAAAAAAGCCATCAACTCAATTTGGCATGAGGGTCTGCTATACAAATTGATTGAAAGTTGTGTTGGGGGAAAAACATACGACATTATAAAGTCCATGTACGCAAACAACAAGCGTGCGGTTAAAATTGGCAAAAACACACACATTTCTTCCCACAGGGCTGTGGGGTGAGACAGGGATGCAGCTTAAGCCCTACCCTCTTCAACATATATATCAACAAATTGGCGAGGGCACTAGAACATTCTGCCGCCCCCGGCAACACACTACTAGAATCTGAAGTCAAAGGTCTACTGTTTGCTGATGATCTGGTGCTTCTGTCCCCAACCAAGGAGGGCCTACAGCAGCACCTAGATCTACTGTACATATTCTGTCAGACCTGGGCCCTGACAGTAAATCTCAGAAAGACAAAAATAAGGGTGTTCCAAAAAAGGTCCAGTTGCCAGGACCATAAATCCAGACTCCATCTAGACACCGTTGCCCTAGAGCACACAAAAAACTATACATACCTCGGCCTAAACATCAGCACCACAGGTAACTTCCACAAAGCTGTGAACGAGCTGAGAGACAAGGTAAGAAGGGCCTTCTATGCCATCAAAAGGAACATAAAATTCGACATACCAATTAGGATCTGGCTAAAAATACTTGAATCAGTTTTAGAACCCATTGCCCTTTATGGTTGTGAGGTCTGGGGTCCGCTCACAATCCAAGAAATCACAAAATGTAAAAAACACCAAATTGAGACTGCATGTAGAATTCTACAAAAATATCATCTGTGTACAAAGTAAAACACCAAATAATGCATGCAGAGCAGAATTAGCCCAATACCCGCTAATTATCAAAATCCAGAAAAGAGACGTTCAATTCTACAACCACCTAGAAGGAAGCGATTCCCAAACCTTCCATAACAAAGCCATCACCTTCAGAGAGATGAACCTGGAGAAGAGTCCCCTAAGCAAGCTGGTCCTGGTGCTCTGTTCACAAACACAAACAGGCCCCACAGAGCCCCAGGACAGCAACAAAATTAGACCTAACCAAATCATGAGAAAACAAAAAGATAATTACTTGACACATTGGAAAGAATAATCAAAAAAAGAGAGAAAACTAGAATGCTATTTGGCCCTAAACAGAGAGTACACAGTGGCAGAATGCCTGACCACTGTGAGTGACCCAAACTTAAGGAAAGCTTTGACTATGTACAGACTCAGTGAGCATAGCCTTGCTATTGAGAAAGGCCACTGTAGGCAGACCTGGCTCTGTGCACGCTGCCCACAAAATGAGGTGGAAACTGAGCTGCACTTCCTAACCTCCTACCAAATGTATGACCATATTAGAGACACATATTTCCCTCAGATTAAACAGATCCACAAAGAACTCGAAAACAAACCCAATTTTGATAAACTCCCATATCTACTGGGTGAAAGACAACCGTGTGCCATCACAGCAGCAAGATTTGTGACCTGTTGCTACAAGAAAAGGACAACCAGTGAAGAACAAACAATATATGGGTTGTAAATACAACCCATATTTATGTTTATTTATTTTCCCTTTGGTACATCAACTATTTGCACATCATTACAACACTGTATATAGACATAATATGACATTTATAATGTCTTTATTCTTTTGGAACTTCTATGAGTGTAATGTTTACTGTTCATTTTATTGTTTATTTCACTTTTGTTTATTATCTATTTCACTTGCTTTCGCAATGTTAATATTTGTTTCCCATGCCAATAAAGCCCTTAAATTGAAATTGAATTGAATTGAGTAGGGGGAGAGAGAGAATAGGGAGAGAGAGAGCATAGGGGGAGAGAGACAGAGAGAGAGAGTAGGGGGTAGAGAGAGAGTAGGGGGAGAGAGAGCATAGGGGGAGAGAGACAGAGAAAGAGAGTAGGGGGTAGAGAGAGAGTCGGGGGAGAGAGAGCGAAAGAGGGAGTGAGAGAGGAGAGTGCTGATCTGTCAGAACACAACCCTTGTCTCTCCTTCACCCCTCCTTCATCCATCGCTCCACATTCCAGAGTAATTGAGCAGATGATTAGTCTAATAATCAGCAACACAATGCCAGCTGTCTGAACCTCAACCTGCATAAATACAGACAGCGAGCCAGGCTCAGGCTCATAGGGCTCTGCCTGCACTGGTATCACACTACCCTGGTTGCGTCCTGCAGGGGGAGGCTCTAGTCTAGGAGCACCCTGTTACAACCATGCTTTAGGTCCATATGGCAGTCATAACCTAAGCTCTATACCCCAAACCAG
The DNA here is from genome assembly GCF_002910315.2 of Salvelinus sp. IW2-2015. Taxonomy (NCBI): domain Eukaryota; kingdom Metazoa; phylum Chordata; class Actinopteri; order Salmoniformes; family Salmonidae; genus Salvelinus; species Salvelinus sp. IW2-2015. The sequence continues at coordinate 30,331,710 of NC_036839.1, forward strand.
CCCACCCTCTCCCTCTCATCCATACAGATCCGCTCTCCTCTAGTCATTGGAGCTAATTGTCTGTCCTCATGCGAGGCAGCAGAGATGAAACAGTGGTTGTGAGGGGGTATTATGCTGGTATTAAGTGTGTGTTTGGGTATTAGGGGTATTAGGGGTGGTGTAAGGGGTGTGGTTGGTACTTGGTAAGGGCAGTACTTTCTCTGTCAACAGTCTCTAGTGAAGCATGCTGGAACTGGTAGAGATCACATGTCCCCTGATTAGTGTAATTGGTCGTTTTTCATGTTTAAAGTGTCACCTTATCCCTCATTAATGGGGGTTAGGAACAGACAGGAACACACACAGTTAGCAATACACAGGCAGCTGTTATTAAAAGTAATCAACAAGCTCAGGTAAAAGAGAGTATTTAACTGATGTTGACTTTCTCTCAAATTTCTCTGAGCATATTATCACATCTCTCCCAGCCTGCTTGACAAATGAATTCATTTGGTCAGACTAATCACACAGTTGAGTGACATCTGACATATGGCTTTACAAATCTCAACCACTGACACTGTTCACTGTTCAAGTGTTTTAATGAGTGTTTAACTCTGTTCTGCATTTCCTCACCGCAATGGAATCTGCCCTCAGATAGATGTAGCACTTCAATGTTTAATTATGTCCAATAAGAAGTGGTGGTATCTCTCTTTCCACCGCAGGCTTAGTGTTTACAGTACACTAGCCATGGCGTGTGGCACAGACTGGGGAATAGTTGCAGGGAGCTGTGAAATGACTGTAGCATGCATGTGGTCTGTTGGAACTAGCAGCTGACAGACACTGATGTTAAATCAAAGTTAAATACACAGTGAGACTGTAGGCTCAGATCGACAGTGATGAGTATTTATGGTCTGTAGTAAGACTATCTTCTAACACATGGCTAGGCTAGACCTACTCTACTCCACCTGACCACCCACTGTAGAAGGATAACAAATACACTGTAAAATAAAATCCTGTACATTTACAGCAGGGATGCTGTAATATGTTTTTACAGTATTGTGTGTAGATTAATAAGGCTGTAATGTAACAAAATGGGGAAAAAGTCAAGGGGTCTGAATACTTTCTGAATGCACAGTATTTACTAAAATAGTGTCTCACCTGACAGCACGAGGTTGGTGCCTGAAACTGATCAGTAGGCATAAGCTATTACTGAAAATAAATACCTTACGTTAGAGTCATTTTTACAGGAAACTCCTAATTACAATTAATAACACAATTTTTCATAATTTTATCAATAATGCAGTGCAATCTACAGGGATTGTAAAATACATTTACGGTATTTTACTGTGCAGTCTACAGTGGTTTACTTTTGAAAGTACAGAAAAGTCTTACAATGTACCTCTAACATTCTCTCCCTCTCTCTCTCTCTCTCTCTCTCTCTCTCTCTCTCTCTCTCTCTCTCTCTCTCTCTCTCTCTCTCTCTCGAACCTGGGGTTAGGGGTATGACTGGGATGTTTTAGCCAATGCAGAGCTGTATGTGGAGGAGAATAAAGAGGACGAATTGGGATATTGGGCTTGCATGTACCCAAGAGACAACTAATAGGAGCAGGGGGATAGAGCATAAGAGGGATAAATGATAGAGGGATGAGGTAAAGGATAGAGAGATGAGGTAAAGGGTAGACGGATGAGGTAAATGATAGAGGGATGAGGTAAAAGATAGAGGGATGAGGTCAAGGATAGAGTGATGAGGTCAAGGATAGAGGGATGAGGTAAAAGATAGAGAGATGAGGTAAAGGGTAGACAGATGAGGTAAAAGATAGAGGGATGAGGTCAAGGATAGAGGGATGAGGTTAAGGATAGAGGGATGAGGTTAAGGATAGAGGGATGAGGTAAAAAATAGAGGGATGAGGTAAAGGATAGGATGCATCCTGACAGGCAGCAAAGAGAGATACTGTGAAAAACAACCTACAGGGAAATGTGATGAAAGAAAAGAAAACATGTAAATGTCAAGCCAAACAGATGAGTTATCTTCCCGTTACTTCTCCTCATTTATCAATCTCCTTCAAATGGAGAAATTAGAAATACACAATTATACATATTAAATCACAATTACTAACACTGGCGTGCGTCACAATGTTGTTTCCCAATTTGTATGTCTTATAAAGTTGAGAGGGACAAAACGTATGGGCTCATGTCAATGGTTCATATGGAGAGACTGACCGGGAACGCACCTGCTTGTTGGAACACACACCTGCTGCTTAGAACAGTATGTTAGGGGTAGAAGGTTTGTGACCGGCTTAGACATTTATTCATCATTATTTAAAATCATCAACAATAAGCACATCATCCTCTGACCAATGGGGATGCGCCAGGTAATTGCTTGGAGTGAAGTGTAACTTGACCAGTTCAGGGAGGGGTGAACGAGACTAAACCATGAGGAGGACCATCATCACTACCAGGCCTGGCCAGCTGAGACCCTGTTACCCTGCTCTATAGGACAGTAACAATCTGTTATTAGCCCCAAAACCAACAGAGTGAGCATACTGAAATGATGAATAAATCACTAGACCTGTAGACAGACACTTGTTGTCAATGGACCAAAATATTGAAAACATTTTGAATAGTTTATACATAAAAGTAAAGACCTACAGGTACCAGCAAAAATAAAGTAAGCACCAACATAAAGTGACTCAACAGGGCGTTGGGCCACCATGAGCAGCCAGAACAGCTTCAATGGGCCTTGACATAGATTCTACAAGTGTCTGGAACTCTATTGGAGGGATGCGACACCATTCTCCATGAGAAATGACATCATTTGTTGTTTCTTTTATTGTGTCAGTTACCTATACGTACCTCCACAAACATACATATAGAGGTGCTATTCATCCAAATCCAAAAAGCCTGGTGGTATTCACAACATATTTTCCATTCAGTGCATATGGCAGGGAATCTTTGAGTTTATCCCTGTGAAAATGTATTGTTGTATAGAACTGTTTATGATTTCCATTCCAGAAGAGAGAGCTGTCTGTATCATGTTGAGAGTACTTCATTCACAAAACCCTAGTAAAACAGTTCTGTCTTTAAACTCTTTCCTGGAGCCAAAGCCAACAGCCCAGTAACAGTAACGTAGCTGGATAACCACCCAGCAGTAACATAGCTAGCATACCTCTGCTCTGTAATAGCAGACTTATGGGCAGACAACACCTGTTTCTCTGACTCAATCTCTGGCAGAGGACTGCTCTGTCCCACTACTCTACTGTTCCACGATTCAGCCTCAGCCCCAGCCTGAACAGGTTATCAAAGGCTATTCTGTATGTGGAATCACAGTTGTATGTAATACTGTTTGTGTGTGAAATGTGTGTGCATGTGTTCCTCTTCCCATCCCACTGCTCTGCTGGTCTCTGACAGCCCCTACTGTGGAGAATCCCCCTAAATACACACACCCCTCCCTTCACACACAAAGCCATTGTTAGTTAACTGAGTTAGAGCAGTGCTGGGGGTTCATATAGGAAGTGATCTGTCACAATCCTGTCACGTTTCCAATCAGACTGTACTCCCAACTACAGCCTGGCGTATTACGCATAAATAATCTATTTAATCATGTATTATTCCTCATTAAGTATTATACTGCCGGTTTAAAAATTTAGCAGGTCCTACATGGACCAAACTAGTACTGAAAGCCAGAGAGTTTCTCCACATCTGTACTGCACAGGGCAGGTGGTAGGATATGTTTGCTGGAGTACATGACTGTTGCTTATGAAGGTGTGTCTGTGTTTCTGTAGAGAGTGTTCGTAGCTTCTGTAGCTGTTTGAATTGCTTCAGGAAGAACCCTGCAAACAGTAATAAGTCACTAAGTTGTCAGGACAGTCTGTCATGGTCCCCTGTAGGTTTAGTCTAGTTCCTACTGAAGGAGACTCCCCGAGGTTGTTTTAGGACATTCTTGGGACGTGTCATGGTTCCCTTGTTGTTTTGTGTAGTTACCGGTTTGTCTTGAGGATGTCCCTGAGGAAGTTTTTAGGACTTTCTTGGGACGTCCACGGGACAAACTGGCAACTAGACAAAATCTCCAGGGGACCATGACACAACGTCCAAATAAAGTCACAAATACATCCTTGGGGACGTCCTCGGGACAAACCGGGAACTATGAAAACGTCCTCCAGAGTACTTCCCTTGGGACTGTCATGCAGCGTCCTAAGGACTAATAAAATAACAGTCCTGAGAATGTCCTATAAAGGTCCTGACATGGTCTTGATGTGGTCCTTAGTGACATCCGGGTATCTTACAGGGAACTAACTACACAAAGGACCACCAGAGATTGTTCCCCTTAGGACCATCTGCAATGTAAAAAAAAGTCCTGGTAACATCTTAAAAAAGTTATGACATGGTCCACCAGAGAAAGTTCCCTTTGGACCATCATGCGATGTTCTTATAACGTCAGTGGGATAACATTGTGCCGAATCCCTCAAGGGACCTAATGGGAACGCCGCTGAATGTCCTCAGGACTTCCCCTGTTTGCTGGGCTGGTCCTCCTAACACACTGACCTTACAGTGAGGAATCTCCCTCTGCCACCAACCATTCATTCCTGCTCTGTTCTCCTACCCTACATATTAAATTAAATGTGATTTAAAAGTACTTGCTGCTACTGTTCCGTACTGACCATACCATATATACCACAGGCCTATAAGGACCTACCACAGGCAGCGAACCCTGTCCGCAACCTTTGTGTGTTTGTGTGTGTGTGTGTGTGTGTGTGTGTGTGTCGGCTAGCCGTGGTATCATACACTTCACACACTGTGATCAGGCCAGCGGAGAGTGTAATCTCTCTGAGGAGAGAGAGGGATGAGAAAGGGATAACATTCTTTATCCCTCTCATCCCTCTCTCTCCTCTGAGTTCTTCTCAGGCCTGACAGGATGACAAGTGTCTAACTGTAGCCTTAAAGAGGAAATCACACTAATTGGCAGCTAATTCCTTACTCCCCTGAGCTAGTCTTTGTCCTGCTGTCCAGTCCTGCTCCCTACAGCCCAGGGAAGTCCCTCTGAGAGCCCCAGCAGGGCAGCTTGTCTAGGCCGGGTTCTCTGAGGCCTACCCACTGGGGCCTGTCACTGAAGCCTGGACCTGGAGTTTGGAGCCCCCCCTCACAGCAGGCACCCTGCTGGGCACATCTCTGCCAGAGCGACAGGAGAGCCGGCCCCAAATCAGCCAGCCCGGCCCCCCTTGTCACATAACCTTCCACTCTATTCACACACACTCTACAAACATATACATTCACACACTCATATTATCGCCGGACACACTTGCACACTCTCTAAAAATGACCCTACACACATACTACAAATACACAAGATCTCTATAAAAGCAAATACAGCAACAAACTCTACAGACATACACACACTCTCTCCAGCTACTGTACTTCCACTCTGCAGGTGATTGACGGGTGTTTGCAGGGCTGCTGTCAGGAAGACATGTGACATATGTGAGTCCCGCCCCCCTGTCATGTCCGACTACCCATGAGGCCTTTGTGCTGCTGGCGCAGGTGGCAGGAGACGCCAGGACACCGCCACAGAGAGACAGGAAGGGCTAGAATAACACACACACACATCAGTTGTCAACCTCCCCCCTCAGGTGTCCGTGGCTGGGGCTATACTCCGGGAACGCCTGCCTCCTCTGGATGTCTCTATCCTGCCTCTCAGCACCCACAGGGAGAAGGACAGAGAAAGAGGGAGAGACCTCTAGTAGATGACAGAAAGAGGGGGAAAGAGAGGAATCTGGAGAGACAGAATGGGGCAAGAAGAGTGGTTGAATGGGAGGAAGTGGTGTGTATTCTTTGTGAGGGGGCAGTGTGTGAGTGGAATGTGTGTGTGATAAAGGATATTGGCAGCTCTCCTCTGCTTGCCTACTGCTACAATGGTATCATTGACAGGCAGGAGAACGGGCTATTGAGGGATGCGGGTAGTGACACCACACAGTGTTGTGAATGTTTGGCATAGCTGGCATTGCATTCCCTCTCGTGCCCTCCACAGGGCTCCAGGCTTATCATACATTCTTCTCCACTTTCTCTGCCCCCACAGCCTTTGTCTCGCTCTCTCTGTGTATGGGTTGTCGTGTGGTTGTGTGTGTGTGTGTGTGTGTGTGTGTGTGTGTGTGTGTGTGTGTGTGTGTGTGTGTGTGTGTGTGTGTGTGTGTGTGTGTGTGTGTGTGTGTGTGTGTGTGTGTGTGTGTGTGTGTGTGTGTGTGTGTGTGTGTGTGTGTGTGTGTGTGTGTGTGTGTGAGACATGGACTTGACAAAATAACATAACATGACCAGTGGAAGACAAAAACATAGTGGGAATTCAAGCAAGCATAACACAAGTATAACGTCTCTCTGAGCTCTGAGGGTCGTTTCTGAGATGATAGTATAACATGCCTGTATGACAGATGATAGTATAACATGCCTGTATGATAGATGATAGTATAACATGCCTGTATGATAGATGATAGTATAACATGCCTGCATGATAGATGATAGTACAACATGCCTGTATGAGAAACGAATAAGTGGAACCTGAGTCCATCTGAGCAGAACATCAATAGAAGACCTGATTGAAAAGCCAGAATCATTTAAAATCCTGGTCTTTCCTAAATGATGCATCGTCATGCTGTGTCCTACTGAAGGAGACTTGACCCTGCTTGTACAGAGACAGGTTCTGTTACCGAAGCGTTCTGAAGAGAGAGAGTTATAGTGTATTGTGTAGAGAGAGAAGATGAGGCTAGCAGAGCTGTTATTGTGGGCAGCTGATCCAGTCCAGGGGACAGGAGGAGATTTGGACTGGATCTGTGTCCTGCTCCTCCTACTTTCCCTCACCCTTTACACCCACTCAGCCATCCTACAAAAAACTACAGATTTTATAAAGAGAAGACCAACATTCCTGCCCCCAACCCCCAGCTCCCCCTTCTCCCCCCATCTTCTCTTCTCTCATGCAAAGTTTCAAGTTTTATTAGTTGTATGTACAGGATACACATGGTATACACCGTCCAATAAGAAGCTTACTTGCAGGACCCTTCTCGACAATGCAACAACAATAAGAAATAAGAAAAGATAAGAACACAAGCATAAAGTAAATGGCTCAGTAGAATAGAATAAACAATTTAGCATAAGTATAATACAGGAAGGCACAGTTTATAGTCCAACATACAGCATACACGTGTTTTAGGGAAGATGGGAATGGGGGGCACGTTTTTTAAGAGTCTGGTAGCTGCAGTTGTGATGTGTGTGTAACATGAATGTACGTGTATGTGGATGAGTGTATATCTGTGTGGGTGTATGCGTGAGTGCATGTGTGCTAAGGTGCTGCGAGTCAGTGCAGGTGGTCAGTCCAGTTCAAGTCTTCAGCAGTCTTATGGCTTGTAGATAGAAATTGTCTCTAAGCCTTTTGGTATCAGACCTCATGCTCCGATACCGTCTGCCACACGGTAAGAGCAGCTTGATGATGCTGTGGGCCTTCCTCAGGCACCGTTTCGAGTAGATGTCCTGGATGGGTGGGAACACGTGAAAGGTTGTTAACGTTGAGGGAAAGGATGTTGTCCTGGCACCACAATGCTAGTTCCCTTACCTCCTCCCTATAGGCTGACTCGTCAATGTTGGTTATCGGGCCAACAACCGTTGTGTCGTCAGCAAACTTGATGGAGTTGATGTCGTGCAAAGCCACACAGTCGTGGGTGAACAAGGAGTACAGTAGAGGGCTGAGGACACACCCCCTGGGAAGCCCTGTGTTAAGAGTCATTGTGGAGGAGGTGTTGTTGCCTGTGGTCTGCCTGTCAGGAAGTCCAGGATCCAGTTGCAGAGGCTGGTGTCCAGACCCAGGGCTCTGAGCTTGGTGTCGAGCTTGGAGGGAACAATAGTTTTGAATGCTGAACTGCATTCTCAAATAGGTGTTCCTCCTGTCCATGTGAATTGCGATGGAAATGGCATCTTGTGTGGATCTGTTGGAGCGGTAGGCAAATTGGAGTGGGCCCAGTGTGCCTGGCATGCTGGCCTTGATGTGGGCCATGACCAGCCTCTCGAAGCACTTCATGATGACCGACTTGAGTGCGATGGGACACTCGTCATTTGGGCATGTCACTTTTTTTTCTTGGGCACTAGTACGATGGTGGTCTTCTTAAAGCAGGTCGGGACCGGTGATTTTAATCCCGGAAAACTGGATTCTGTTTGACCTAATTTCGACCAGCATGTCACCTGTGTAACTAGATCACTTTTACTCCACACACAGAGAAACATACAAAGCTCTCCCTCACCCTCCTGCTTACAAGCAAAAACTCAATCAGGAAGCACCAGTGACGCGCTCAATACGGAAGAAGTCAAATGAAATGGATGGTAAGCTACAGGACTGTTTTGCTAGACTGGAATATGTTCCAATATTTATTTGAAGTCCATTGAGGAGTTTACCACATCAGTCACCAACTGGCATCAGAAGCCATGGATTACAGGCATCATCAGCACTGAGCTGAAAGCTACAGCTGTCGCTTTCAAGGAGCAGGACACTAATCTGGATTCTTAGAAGAAATCACACTCACCCTCCGACGAACCATCAAACAGGCAAAGCGTCAATACAGGGCTAAGATCGAATCCTACAACACCGGCTCTGCTTGTCGGATGTGGCAGGGCTTGCAAACTATCACGGATTACAAAGGGAAACCTAGCCGCGAGCTGCCCAGTGGCACGAGCCTACCAGATGAGCTTTATGCCTTCTATGCTCGCTTCGAGGCAAGCAACACTGAACCATGCATGAGAGCACCAGCTGTAGCGGACGACTGTGTGATCACGCTCTCCATAACCGATGTGAGTAAGACCTTTAAACAGGTCAACATTCACAAGGCACTAGGGCCAGACAGATTACCAGGACATGTACTCTGAACATGCGCTGACCAGCTGGTAAGTGTCTTCACTGACATGTCCAACCTTTCCCTGACCCAGTCTGTAATACCTACATGTTTCAAGCAGACCACCATAGTCCCTGTGCACAAGGATGCAAAGGTAACTTGTCTAAATGACTATCGCCCTGTATCACTCTCATCTGTAGCCATTAAATTCTTTGAAAGGGTGGTCATGGCTCACATCAACACCATCATCCCAGACACCCTGGACCCACTCCAATTCACATACCCCCCCAAACAGATCCACAAATGACTCAATCTCTATTGCACTCCACGCTGCCCTTTCCCACCTGGAAAAAAGGAACACCTACTTGAAAATTCTGTTTATTAACTACAACTCAGAGTTCAACACCATAGTGCTCTCCAAGCTCATCACTAAGCTGAGGACCCTGGGATTAAACACCTCCCTCTGTAACTGGATCCTGGATTTACTGATGGGCTGCACCCAGGTGGTGAGCGTAGGCAATAACACATCCGCCACCCTCAACATGGGGGCCCCTCAGGGTGCGTGCTTAGCCTCCTCCTGAACCCTCTGTTCACCCACAACTGTTTGGCAGCGCACGACTCCAACACCATCATTAAGTTTACCGATGACAAGACAGTGGTAGGCCTGATCACCAACAACGATGAGACAGCCTATAGGTAGTAGGTCAGAGACCTGGCAGTATGGTACCATTACAACAACCTCTCCCTCAAGGTCAGCAAGATAAAGAAGCTGATTGTAGATGACAGGAAACAGAGGTTTGAGCACGGCCCCAACGGGGCTGTAGTGGAGCGGGTCAAGAGCTTCAAGTTGCTCGGTGTCCACATCACTAAGTTTCAAACACGCCTTGGCCCTCAGATCCTCAAAGAATTATACAGCTGCACCCAAGGGCATTGTTAGGGTGGGGAAAACATGAATGATTCATGCCCCTAAATATTTTGAGAATTATTTGTTTATCATTTAAAAAATTCTAGACAAAAAATCTGTGATGAAAATTAAAACGTATAACCATAATCAGATCAGGCATCTCTACCTGACCATCCCGTTTGTACACCCCCCATAATGCACATGGCTTTGTCCATTCTCCACGAGGAGACAGTTGCTCCGGCATGTAGCCTAAGCATTCACGAGAGATAATCACTATGCCCCCCTCAAAAACGAAATTGGGTTTCCAGAAATGGAAAGAAAGGAAACAGAGACAGATTCAGCAAAATTCAGGAAACAAATTACTCACTACGTTTTTTCCCAGAAAAAAAACAAGGAGAAGGATTTGAGTGGTAAGTCAGTGCAGACAGCCTGCCGAACTGAGTAGCCTAGATAGCCAATATAGCTAGCTTGATAGCTTGCTAGCTACAGGTGGACTCACTACCGTGGACTAACTCAGCTCGGTCAGAGCAGTAATTATTAACATGATGATGATGAGCTACCACTACCAGCTATGGCTAGCTAATTAGCTATTAGTTAAATATTATAACTGTATTCCTAAATATTTCCGTGATATTTGTTAGCTAGCTAGACTAAAATAAAAACGTAACATGTAGCCTACCTATCCATACTGTAGATGATACTACTACTACTACTACTACTACTACTACTACTACTGCTGTAGACAAAGATCCCAACATGTGTCCCCTACATGAAGTTGAAACAGCGGACCTTGGAGGTGAGGCTGTTGTTTTGTAGCAGCAGCAGCATAACTAGACCATTTTTAAATTGTAAAGTTCGGCACATGATGACTTAGACACACTTAAATACGTATTCTATTTGATATGTATACTGTTAAAACTTTTTCCTTTCAGTGGTAATTTTTAGTATTGTAACCCTTGTAGGAGCAAACATTAAACCTAAAATGCCCTTTGTTTACTCACGTCCTAGTACCCAGAGAGCCCCAGGTAGGCAGAATCTCAGCAGAAAGCTGTCAGACAGACTCTGATGCAGAGGAAGCTTTTTTCACCTTTATTTAACTAGGCAAGTCAGTTAAGAACAAATTCTTATTTTCAATGACGGCCTAGGAACAGTGGGTTAACTGCCTTGTTCAGGGGCAGAACGACAGATTTTTACCTTGTCAGCTCACAGATTCGATCTTGCAACCTTTCGGTTACTAGTCCAACACTCTAACCACTAGGCTACCTGCCGCCCCAGTGAAGGAGTGACAGAAGAGATTTAACAAGCAAGTAATAAGGGAAAGGAAGAGTATGGACAGATTCGAAGTGAGGAAGATGAGCTTTTAGATGATCCAGCACTGTGGCCAGAGAAAGTACAAGACCATAAAAGAGTTCGCAGACTAGCCAACAGGTGTGGTGAGGAGACAGAACTGTAACGGCGTTCCTCCTCCTCTTCATCCGAAGAGGAGGAGCAGGGATTGAACCAAGGTGCAGCGCGTTGAAATGACATACTGAAGTTTATTTAACAAGAACAAAACAAACTATACTTAGAATGATACAAAATAACAAAAACGAATGTAGACAGACTAGAACGACGAACTTACATGAAACATGAAGAACGAACGAACAAGTACTTACTACAAAACAAAACGACGAACGAACGAAACAGTCCCGTATGGTGAAAACATATACACAGACACAGGAGACAACCACCCACAAACAAACAGTGTGAACAGCTAACCTATATATGGTTCTCAATCAGAGGACAACGTCAAACACCTGTCTCTGATTGAGAACCATATAAGGCTGATTACAATAGACCTAAACATAGAAACACAAAACATAGAAATGCCCACCCAAACTCACGTCCTGAACCACAAAAATACAAACTAACAGAAAAACAGGTCAGGAACGTGACATAACCCCCCCTCAAGGTGCTAACTCCGGGCGCACCAGCACAAAGTTTAGGGGAGGGTCTGGTGGCATCTGACCACGGTGGTGGCTCAGGCTCTGGACGAGGTCCCCACCCCACCATAATCAATCCCAGCTTACTTCTCCCCTTTAGAAATGACCACCCCATTATTCCACCACCTAATATAAGGGGCAACACCAAGATAAGGGACAGCTCCGGGACAAGGTAGCTCAGGACAGCGAGTAGGTCGGAATAGAGAGATGCTCAGAATAGAGAGGTAGCTCAGGATAGAGAGGTAGCTCAGGATAGAGGGGCAACTCCGGACTGAAGGGCAGCTCCGACAGAGAGACAGCTCTGGACTGAGGGCAGTTCTGGATTACTAGCCGCTTCGGGCTGAGGGGCAGCTCATGGCAGGCTGACGGCTCTGACGCTCATGGCAGGCTGACGGCTCTGGACGCTCATGGCAGGCTGACGCCTCTGACGGTCACATGGCAGGGCTGACGGCTCTGGACGCTCATGGCAGCTGACGGCTCTGGACGCTCATGGCAGGCTGACGGCTCTGGACGCTCATGGCAGGCTGACGCCTGGCCTCATGGGCTGACGGCTCTGGACGCTCATGGCTCGCTGACGGCTCTAGACGCTCATGGCTCGCTGAACGGCTCTAGACGCTCATGGCTCGCTGACGGCTCTGGCTGCTCATGGCTCGCTGACGGCTCTGGCTGCTCATGGCTCACTAACGGCTCTGGCAGATCCTGTCTTGGCTGGCGGCTCTGGCAGATCCTGTCTGGTGGCTCTGGCAGCTGTCTGGTTGGCGGCTCTGGCAGATCCTGTCTGGTTGGCGGCTCTGGCAGATCCTGTTCTGGTTGGCGGCTCTGGCAAGTCCTGTCTGGTTGGCGGCTCTGGCGATCCTGTCTGACGAATGGCTCTAGCGGCTCCTGACTGACTATCGGCTCTGACGGCTCGGGACAGACGGGCGGCTCTAATGGCTCGGGACAGACGGAGCTCAGATGGCGCTGGGGAGACGGATGGCTCAGATGGCGCTGGGGAGACGGATGGCTCAGATGGCGCTGGGAGACGGATGGCTCAGATGGCGCTGGGGAGACGGATGGCTCAGATGGCGCTGGGGGAGACGGCATGGCTCAGATGGCGCTGGGGAGACGGATGGCTCTGGCCGAATAAGGCGCACTGTGGACCTGGTGCGTGGTGCCGGAACTGGAGGCACCGGGCTAAGGACACGCACCTTCATGCTAGTGCGGGAGCAGGGACAGGGCACACTGGACTCTCAAAGCGTACTCTCTGCCTGTGCGTGGTACCGGCACTGGTGGCACCGGGCTGAGTGCACGCACATCAGGACTAGTACGGGAGAAGTAACAGGGTGTACAGGACTCAGGAGACGCACAGGTGGCTTAGTGCGTGGTGCCGGAACTGGAGGCACCGAACTGGATACACGCACTACAGGGAGGTGCGTGGAGGAGGAACAGGGCTCTGGAAACGCACTGGAAGCCTGGTGCGTGGTGTAGGCACTGTTGGTACTAGGCTGGGGCGGAAGGTGGCGCCGGAAATACCGGACCGTGCAGGCGTACTGGCTCTCTTGAGCATTGAGCCTGCCCAACCTTACCTGGTTGAATGCTCCCCATCGCCCGACCAGTGCGGGGAGGTGGAATAACCCGCACCGGGCAATTAGGCGAACCGGGGACACCATGCGTAAGGCTGGTGCATGAATGCCGGCCCGAGAAGACGCACTGGAGACCAGACGCGTTGAGCCGGCCTCATGACACCTGGCTCAATGCCAATCTAGCCCTACCAGTGCGGGGAGGTGGAATAACCCGCACCGGGCTATGCACACGTACAGGAGACACCATGCGCTCTACTGCGTAACACGGTGTCTGCCCGTACTCCCGCTCTCCACGGTAAGCTGGGAAAGTGGGCGCAGGTCTCCTACCTGACTTCGCCACACTACCCTTTAGCCACCCCCCCCCAAGAAATTTTTGGGATTTCTTCTCGGGCTTCCTGGCCAGCCGCGTACCTTCATAATTGCGGTTTATGGCTTGATTCTCTGGCTTCCATCCTTGCTTCCGTGCTGCCTCCTCATATCGCCGCCTCTCTGCTTTCGCTGCCTCCAGCTCAGCTTTGGGGCGGCGATATTCTCCTGGTTGAGCCCAAGGTCCTTTTCCATCCAGCTCGTCCTCCCAAGTCCAGTATTCCTGATTACTCCCTTGCTCAAACAAACGCTGCTTGGTTCTGGATTGGTGGGTGGTTCTGTAACGGCGTTCCTCCTCCTCTTCATCCGAAGAGGAGGAGCAGGGATTGAACCAAGGTGCAGCGCGTTGAAATGACATACTGAAGTTTATTTAACAAGAACAAAACGAACTATACTTAGAATGATACAAAATAACAAAAACGAATGTAGACAGACTAGAACGACGAACTTACATGAAACATGAAGAACGAACGAACAAGTACTTACTACAAAACAAAACGACGAACGAACGAACGAACGAACGAACGAAACAGTCCCGTATGGTGAAAACATATACACAGACACAGGAGACAACCACCCACAAACAAACAGTGTGAACAGCTAACCTATATATGGTTCTCAATCAGARGACAACGTCAAACACCTGTCTCTGATTGAGAACCATATAAGGCTGATTACAATAGACCTAAACATAGAAACACAAAACATAGAAATGCCCACCCAAACTCACATCCTGACCAACAAAACATACAAAACTAACAGAAAACAGGTCAGGAACGTGACAAGAACTGTATAAAATCATTCCCCCAGACTCAGAAGGCAAGCCATTCCCCAACTATTTACAGTACTCGGTTATATGTGATGCAACTCCAGACATTTCCCATACTGAGCAAAATGTATTATTGGTGAGATATGTACACAAAAATAAAGTTCAGGGAACAGGTGAATGGGAAATAATTTTACGTTTTCTTGAACTTAAAGACTTTGCTAGAAAGACAGGCAGTGAAATTTCTGAAATGATTTTGAGTGCATTGGAAGGGCATGGTATTGACATAGGAGATTGCCGTGGTCAAGGCTATGATAATGGTGCAAATATGTCAAGGAAAATGAAGGGAGTTCAAGCACACATACTGTAAAAGAATCCACTGGCCACATACTCACCTTGTGCCTCCCATACTCTTAATCTTGTGGGTGTACATGTAGCTCAGTCGTGCCCAGAATAATCAACCTTTTTGGCTGTGTAAATCGTCTTTACAATCTGTTGAGTGCCAGCCCAGAGTGATGGGCCATTCTCAAGGAAAAGACTGGCTGCTGTCTTAACCGCCTTCCAGACATGCGATGGAGTGTGTGTATTGCTGCGGCCCGAGCAGTGGCAACTCATTTACCATCTATCATCAAGGCCTTATACAGGAAGAAATACAGGACAATACAGGAAGAAATACAGGCTCTGCGGAATCAATGGGACGCTCTTCTGGCAGAAGCCTCCGTGGTGGCAAATGAAATCGGTGTAACTACTCAGTTTCACAGTGAACAGAGGAGCCGCCAGAAAAATAAAATGTTTCCCTGATGAGACTGAAGATGACATAGCAAATGAACAGAAGTCAGACACTGGATTTCACAACACAGTGTTTTATGTGGCTCTGGATAGTATAATCAGTCAGTTGGACTTGCGGTTCCACACGGTTGCAGCAATATGCGAAGAGTTTTCACCAATACTTACATTTAGGAAAATTACTGAAAACCAAATTCATGAATCTTGCCACAAATTGAGAAACAAGTACTCCAAAGATCTCACAGATGGATTTGAAAATGAAGGACGACATCTAAAGACGATATATGGTGCACCTTTTTCAGATGGTCTTTCTCCTGTAGAGCTCCTAATGCCATCCACAAGTTGCAGCTACAGAGCATTTTTGGAGAGGTGTGCACTGCACAGCAAATCTTCTGTACAATACCTGTAACAGTTGCTGGAGGTGAACGTGCTTTCCGTAAGCTGAAAC
Source organism: Salvelinus sp. IW2-2015 (assembly GCF_002910315.2). NCBI lineage: Eukaryota > Metazoa > Chordata > Actinopteri > Salmoniformes > Salmonidae > Salvelinus > Salvelinus sp. IW2-2015. The sequence goes on from NC_036839.1 coordinate 30,347,355, forward strand.
TTATAAAGAACTATCTAAGATCTACAATGTGCCAAGACAGGTTGAACAGCCTTGCCATCCTTTCAATTGAAAACCAGTTAGCGAGAAAATGTTACTTCAGAGACATAATTTTAAAAAATTTAACCTGGCAAGTCAGTTAAGAACAATTTCTTATTTACAATGACGGCCTACCAGGGAACAGGGGGTTAACTGCCTCGTTGAGGGGCAGAACAACAGATTTTTACCTTGTTAGCTCCGGGATTCGATCCAGCAACCTTTTGGTTACTGGCCCAACACTCTAACAACCTGCCGCCCCAAATGAGTTCGCTCACAAGAAGGCTAGACGCTGGGCTCTTGGTGCAGTGTAACCTTGAGTTTTGTTTACAGGGAACAAACACAAGGACAAATGCCTTAACCTGTTCTACCCAAGCCTGCCCAGGGATGGGCAAAATACTGTTTCAGAGTATTTTCTGCTATGGTTTATCTCCTGTTGAACGTACTCAGGAATGCCCATATAATGTCTTGACACTACAGTTGCAGTTTCACAGACGCTTGTTCTCTGTAGGCACCACATGTATGCCTGCAGTCCACCTAGTTCAGGATTTAATATGATTTGGGGTATGTTATTTAGGATATCTTTAGGAGTTATGATAGGGCAAAAGAGGGTTAGCCTTGTTTATAAGAATTGGTAATACATTATTTCATCTGAAACATGGATCATTGGTAATTTCTTCATTAAAACGGACTACAATACCATATATTAAAAAATAAGTCACCAATTGTGTAGTTATTTATAATAAAGCATCATAAAAATCTCATGACACAGACAGCTTTTGTTAACATTAGGATCCACAAATGTTTGCAATACTGTTAATATAGACAAAGGATGAAGGTGGAAACTAGAATCTGCAAAATTGTAGTATAGAGCAGTACATTTAATAACACATTGTTCGGTACGATATTTTAATCGGACACATGCTGATTTCTATGTTAGGGGCCTGATAGTTTTTTTTTCATGGGGCCCCAAAATTCTGGCAACGCCCCTGGCTGCATGTCACGCCCTGACCGTAGATTGCTTTGTATGTTTCTATTTTTAGTTTGGTCAGGGTGTGATGTGGGTGGGTATTCTATGTTGTAGGTCTAGGTTTTCTGTTTCTATGTGTTTGGCCTGGTGTGGTTCTCAATCAGAGGCAGCTGTCTATCGTTGTCTCTGATTGAGAGCCATACTTAGGTAGCCTGTTTTCCCACTTGTGTTTGTGGGTGTTTATTTTCTGGTTAGTGTTTGTTGCACCTGTCAGAACTGTTCGTTGGTCGTTTTGTTGTTTTTGTTCGTGTATTCATTTTGATTAAAAGTATTATGGATACGTACCACGCTGCACTTTGGTCCTCCTCTCCTTCTCCCGACGACTTTCGTTACACTGCACCATAGAAAGCATGTGGATTAGCTGCATCACCGCTTGAGTGACCGCAAGGTGCTATAGATGGTAGTGTGTACAGCGCCTTCAGAAAGTATTCATGACTTGTTCCACATCTTGTTGTGTTACAACCTGAATTCAAAATGGATTAAATATTATTTGTTTCTACACACAACAACACCCCATAATAACAAAGTGAAAATGTTTTAAATTCAATACAGAAATATCGAATTCACATAAGTATTCACACCCCTGAGTCAATGCATGTTGAGTTGTCAAACATCAATTGCAGTTTGAGTCTGTATTGTCTTTTTGCATCGCTAATGAGTTTGCGAAGCTCTTACCTGCTTGCCTTGTATGCCTCACGCATCACCCACGCATCACCCAAGTCATTGGGGTTCGTTCTGCTGATAATGAATGCTGCAGCACAGGCTCTCAGCATAGTACGGATTTTTCCGTTCATTCAGGGTTTTTGGTTGGGGTATGTCCGGCTTGTTATAGTGGGTACAACATCATCAACACATTTCCTAATGAAGCCTGTGACTGACGAAGTATATTCCTCAATGTTGATGGATGAGTCCTGGGTGGATGAATCTTTGAACATATTCCAATCAGTATTCTCAAAGTGCTGCAGCATTGAGTCTGCCTGCCGGATATGGTGCCAACATGTGAGCCATCACACACACAGAGCGCATGCACGCACGCACATACACACACATACACACACACAGCTTTTGCTGTACCAGTTCAGTGCCAGGGTGTTGTAAGTTAGTGTTTGATCTCCTGGCGTTGCAGCTGTAACATGACTCTGCTGTTGTTTAGCGTGCGTGTGCACGTGCACGTGCACGTGTGCGTGTCTGCGTGTGTATGAGAGAAAGAGATTGTGTGCTTGGTGCAGCTGTAAAGTAAGTCTGCTCATGTTTAGTATGTGTATATCTCCTAACGCTCTCTTTCTTTCACATGACACCTCACTACAAAGATGACAGTATCTCAGACTGTGCTGTACACTGTGAGACTTGGTGATTAGTTTCAGACTGCTGCATCAAAGATCTGCCCTACAGCAAGTCATCAGGATCTCTGCATCTATTACATAGCCTTCATTGGCATACAAATAAAACAGTGGTATTCCCAGCAGTTGTCGTAAACACACCAGATACTTCTAAACTGCCATATTGTGTCCTGAGTTCATAGTCTTTATGTCTTTCTGTAGTATGTTGGATCTGATGTAGGCTATTGGCTGGTGCAATCAAACAACACACACACACACACGACACACACACACACACACAACCACACACACACACACACCACACACACACACACACACACACACACACACACACACACACACACACACACACACACACACACACACACACACACAACACACACACACCACAGCCCATTAAATCCTACGGTCTCCTGGGATGTTCCTGAGCAGAGTCAGAGCCGTTCCATCAGTCTCTTCAACACCGCCCTGGGAATAACATTAACACAAGGAATTATCCATCAACCATTCCTCACACACCTGGGAATACTGTATAATGGGTGCTGTGTGTGTGTGTGTGTGGTGTGTGTGTGTGTGTGTGTGTGTGTGTGTGTGTGTGTGTGTGTGTGTGTGTGTGTGTGTGTGTGTGTGTGTGTGTGTGTGTGTGTGTGTGTGTGTGTGTGTGTGTGTGTGTGTGTGTGTGTGTGTGTGTGTGTGTGTGTGTGTGGTGCTGTGTGTGTTGTCTGTTTCTGCACTGCTGAGTTTGCATTTGCACTAACACGTGAGACTGTGTATTATCTGTTGTGAGTGATAAAGCAGAGAGATGGAGGCGATGAGAGAAAAGTCCTGACACATTCTGCTCTAACTCCTGATAAGTGCACGTGGAATAATGAATGTTAACTCTGTAAAGGTGCACTGCAGGTCAACAGCACTAATTCAAATACACTCCCTTCATGCTCGGTGCCAAGCTACTGTAGAACAGGAGTGGACCATGCACTCTCTAAATGTACTGTAGTCTGTGGAGTTTGGGCTCCAGGGAAGTTGCCTTCAGATCTAGGATCATCTTAGGCCTATCTCACACATTTCCCAACCTTAACCATTAGGAGGGAAAACTAAAGAACTGGCCTCAGATAAATGTCTAGGGGTATTCTGGGGTTTGGCCCTGAGAACCCAGAGATTTAGCCCGGTTATTCCCAACCAGCCCCTGGCCTTCAGCCGACTCACATTCCACAACTTTTAGACTTCCAGACAACTCCAGATTTCCAGGGGAGACAGCATTGGAGCGCTCACATGACATTCCCAAAAAAGGCTGTTTGGCCCAAAACTACCCAGCATGCTCCACATGACTCAACCAGCCAGGAATTACAGCTCTGAGACTATCAGAGAGAGACGCAGAGTGACCAGACCCCCCCCCCCCACACACACACACACACACAGTCCTGCTCTCACTCTCAGGGTCCTATGTTTGTGTCTGTGACAGTATTGGTCAGAGTATCCCAGTAGTGTATGAGTCTAATCTGCAGGCTTCTGACTAACGCCTGTTTACAACAACACTCTGTTTCCCGGACACTTCCCTGGCAGCTGCCATACACACTGGACTACTCATTAGCAGTGTCACATAGTTTCACATACACATGAACACACACACACGCCACATACTCGCACACACACACACATTTTACAGCTTTACACAGGCACACACAAAATCCGAGGAATGTTCTAGAAAACTAGAGCGGTTCTGTGTGTGTATGCCCTGTAGTGGGAGTAGGACGGGGCTTTGAACACACAGAGAGAGCGTGTAGTACTGTATGTAACCTAGTGAGTGTGTTAATGTATTTTCCTCCTATAGAGTTTAAGCAGTCTATTTAACAGTAAAGACAGGCCGAGCCCATTTCAGCAGTAGAGCCAGCTGGGAAAAAAGTGACTTTGATGCTAACTGAAATGACTTTTTCAAGGATGGTTGGATACCTGTAATTTCTAGCCCTGACCGAGGTCTCATATGGGAGATTAGCAATGACTCAGCTGGGGTCAGAGATGATACAAGCAGTACACAGCAGAGTACAATACAGTATGGCTCTCTGTGAGCTGCATGTGTCTATCATCCAGTCTCTGAGTTTAAGTATGATCTCTACAGCTCTCCACTGCTGAGATGGTGGGAGGACATTGGACAGTTCCTCTACGTACTACACTACGCATAGGCGGAAATCCCAGGGGGGACGGGGGGGACACGACCCCCCCATCCTGGGAAAAATATGATTTGTCCCCCCCCAATCTATCACTGTAAACATAACTATGTAATTTCAATAATATTAATAATACGCAATGAAAGCAGTTGTGCTGATTATAGACACTTAA
>NC_036839.1:30354078-30419430 GCF_002910315.2 Salvelinus sp. IW2-2015
TGGACTGTGCGGAATACTGCCTGATATATAAATGTTATAGAAAAAGTCAAATTAAAAGGTCAATTCAATACGGAGACTAACTTTGTGATGGTTCTCAATGGAGACTCTTTAGATGAGATCACACCATGTTCATTGTATTTAGAAAACACACCCATACAGTGTACAGTACCATTGCTACTACTGGCCTTTTTGATATTGCTAGTTGTAAGTACGAATACCTGCATACATACTGGACTGGTAAGGAGCACTGCTATAACTATTATTATTAGTAGTATTATAATGATTTAAACATTTGAACAAGTTGGTTAAACCCTTCAGTTAACTACTGTACCTATCAATTATTCAGTTGTAGGAATTATGGTTCCTCAATATACATTTAACATATTACAACGTAGGCTATGTGTTACAGCACTACTTTTGGTGTCCCCCTCAGGAATTGCTCTTGAGAAAATGTAATGTAATTGTCCCCTCCAAGGTTGATATCAGATTTTCGCCCCTGACACTACCCATATCCTAACCTTAACCATCCAGAGGGGAAATGCTAACTGACTTCAGAACAGCATCGAAGGGTTAGGTGTGTGAGAGAAAGGGTGAGAGAGAAAGGGTGAGAGAGAGAGGGAGAGAGAGAGAGACCTCAAACAATGGACGATTCTCCTGAAGCCTCTCTCTCTCGCTCTGCCGGCGGAAGAGAAAAACACTCCTCATTAATTCTCACTGACAACTTTGTGAAAACAATGAAATTCAATCATGGCCAATTACTGAGAACATGAGAGGAGTGGAGGGGAGAGCCAGACACAACAGACTTGTTGGGGTAGGCCTGATAACTGTTGACGATGAGACAGCCTAAAGGGAGGAGGTCAGTGACCTGGCAATGTGCTGCCAGGACAACAACCTCTCCCTCAACAAGTAAAAGGAGCTGATTGAGGACTACAGGAAACGGAGGGCCGAGCACACCCCCATGCACATCGACGGGTCTGTAGTGGAGCTGGTCGAGAGTTTCAAGTTCCTTGGTGTCCACATCCCTAAGGAATTAACATGGTCCACACACACCAACACAGTCGTGAAGAGGGCACAACAACGAATCTTCCCCCTCAAGAAGCTGAAAAGATTTGGCATGGGCCCTCAGATCCTCAAAACGTTCTACAGCTGCACCATTGAGAGCATGTTCACTGCAGTGGAGGCCGCTTGGGGAGGACGGCTCATAATAATGGCTGGAACGGAGTAAATGGATTGGCATAAAACGCATGGAAACCATGGGTTTGATGGATTTGATACCATTACTCCTATTTCGCTTCAGCCATTACCACAAGCCTGTCCTCCCAAATTAAGGTGCCACCAACCTCCTGTGGTTGACTGGCTGCATCACTGCTTGCTATGGCATCTGCTTGGTATCCGACCGCAAGACGTAACAGAGGGTAGTGCGTGCGGCCCAGTACATCACTGGGGCTGAGCTCCCTGCCATCCTGGACCTCTATACCAGGCGGTGTCAGAGGAAGGCCCTAAAAATTGTCAATGCCACCCAAGTCATACACTGTTCTCTCTGCTACTGCACGGCAAGAGGTACCAATGCACCAAGTCTGGAAACAACAGGATGCTGAACAGCTTCTACACCTATGCCATAAGACTGCTAAATACGGTAGTTAACCAACTAGTTACCCGGATTATCTGCGTTGACCCTTTTTGCACAAACTCTTTTCACTCATCATATGTTGCTTCATTCACCTGACAGGTGTGGCATATCAAGAATTTGATTAAACAGCAGGATCATTACACAGGTGCACCTTGTGGTCGGGACAATAAAAGCCCACTCTAAAATGTGAAGTTTTGTCACACAACACAATGTCACAGATGTCTCAAGTTTTGATGGAGCGTGCAATTGGCATGCTGACCACAAGAATGTCCACCAGAGCTGTTGCCAGAGAATTGAATCTTAATTTCTCTTCCATAAGCCGCCTCCAATGTAATTTTAGAGAAATTGGCAGTACGTCCACAACCGCAGACCATGTGTAACCACGCCAGCCCAGGACCTCCACACCCGGCTTCTTCATCTACGGGATCGTCTGAGACCAGCCACCCGGACAGCTGATGGAACTGTGGGTTAACACAACCAAATAATTGCACAAACTGTCAGAAACAGTCTCAGCAGGGTCTTGACCTCACTGCAGTTCGGCTTCTTAACCGACTTCAGTGGGCAAATGCTCACCTTGGGTGAGCATTGGCACGCTAGAGAAGTGTTCTCTTCACGGATGAATCACAGTTTCAACTGTACCGGGCAAATGGCACATAGCGTGTATTGCGCTGTGAGGGCTAGTGGTTTGCTGATGTAAACGTTGTTGAATGGAGTGCCCCATGGTGGCAGTGGGGTTATTTTATGGGCAGGCATAAGCTACGGACAACGAACACAATTCTATTTTATCAATGTTAATTTGAATGTACAGAAATACCGTGACAAAACCCTGAGGCCCATTGTCATGCCTTTCATCGACCACCATCACCTCATGTTTCAGCATGATAATGCATGGCCCTATGTAGCACGGATATGTACAGCTGAAAATGACCCAGTTCTTCCATGGCCTGCATACTCACCAGACATGTCACCCATTGAGTATGTTTGGACAACGTGTTCCAGTTCCTGCCAATATCCAGCAACTTTGCACAGCCATTTAAGAGGAGTGGGACAACATTCCACAGGCCACAATCAACAGCCTGATAAACTCTTTGAGAAGGAGATGTGTCGTACTGCATGAAGCAAATGGTGGTCACACCAGATACTGACTGGTTTTCTGATCCACGCCCCAACTTTTCTTTGAAGGTATCTGTGACCAACATATGCATAAAGTGCATTCGGAAAGCATTCAGACCCCTTCCCTTTTTCCACATTTTGTTACGATACAGCCTTATTCTAAAACTGATTGAGTGAATTTTTTCATCATCAGTGTCCACACAGTACCTCACAATGACAAAGGAAAAAAAGGTTTTCAGATAAAACATTAAAAAAAGCTTATTTAGATCTCTTAGACCCTTTCCTGTTGAGCTCAGGTGCATCCTGTTTCTATTGATCATCCTTGAGATGTTTCTACATCTTGATTGGAGTCCACCTGTGGTAAATTTAATTGATTGGACATGATTTGGAAAGGCACACAACTGTCTATATAAGGTTCCACAGTTGACAGTGCATGTCAGTGCAAAAACCTAGCCATGAAGTCGAAGGAATTGTCTGTAGAGCTCCGAGACAGGATTGTGTCGAGGAACAGATCTGGGGAAGGGTACCAAAAAATGTCTGCAGCATTGAAGGTCCCCGAGAACACAATGGCCTCCATCATTCTTAAATGGAAGAAGTTCGGAACCACCAACCCTCCTCCTAGAGCTGGCCGCCCTGCCAAACTGAGCAATTGGGGGAGAAGGGCATTGGTTAGGGAGGGGACCAAGAACCTGATGGTCACTCTGACAGAGCTCCAGAGTTCCTCTGTGGAGATGGGAAAAACTTCCCGAAACCCAGCCATCTCTGCAGCACTCCACTAATCAGGCCTTTATGCTAGAGTGGCCAGACGGAAGCCACTCCTCAGTAAAAGGCACATGACAGCCTGCTTGGAGTTTGCCAAAAGGCACCTAAAGGACTCTCAGACCATGAGAAACAAGATTATCTGGTCTGATGAAACCAAGATTGAACTTTTTGCCTGAATGCCAACCGTCACGTTTGGAGGAAACCTGGCACCATCCCTACGGTGAAGCATGGTGGTGTCAGCATCGTGCTGTGGGGATGGTTTCAGCAGCAGGGACTGGTAGACTAGTCAAGATCAAGGGAAAGATGAACCAAGCAAAGTACAGAGAGATCCTTGATGAAAATGCTAGGGGCCTCAGACTGGGGCCAAGGCAACGCTGGACCGGCTTTGGAACAAGTCTCTGAACGTCCTTGAGTGGCCCAGCCAGAGCCTGGACTTGAACCCGATCGAACATCTCTGGAGAGACCTGAAAATAGCAGTGCAGCGACGCTCCCCATCCAACCAGACAGAGCTTGAAAGGATCTGCAGAGAAGAATGGGAGAAACTCCCCAAATACAGGTGTGCCAAGCTTGTAGTGTTATGCCCAAGAAGACTTGAGGCTGTAATTGCTGCAAAAGGTGCTTCAACAAAGTACTGAGTAAAGGGTCTGAATTCTTAAGTAAATGTCATATTTTTTATTTTAATTTTTTATATAAATTTGCAAAAATGTCTAAAAACCTGTGTTTGCTTTGTCATTATGGGGTATTGTGTGTAGATTGATGAGGGGGGACATATTTTTATCCGTTTAAGAATAAGCCTGTAACGTAACAAAATGTGGAAAAAGTCAAGGGGTCTGAATACTTTCTGAATGCACTGTATCTCTATTCCCATTCATGTAAAATCTATAGATTAGGGCCTAATGAATTTATTTAAATTAACTGATTTCCTTATATGAACTGTAACTCAGTAAAATCATTGAAATTGTTGCATGTTGCATTTATAATTTTGTTTAGTGTACATACAGTATTTACTTCCTCAATTACCTCGTAACCCTGCACATCGACTCGGTAGTGGTACCCTGTGTACAGTATATAGCCAAGTTATCGTTACTCATTGTGTATTTATTCCTTGTGTTATAATTTGTTTCTATTATTCTGCTATTTTTCTCTCTGCATTGTTGGGAAGGGCCTGTAAGTAAGCATTTCACTGTTAGTCTACACCTGTTGTTTACAAACCATGTGCGTACGTGCTTGCATGTGCATGCCTGCGATTCCTATAGCTGACGGATGGCAGGGAAATCTCCAGCAGAAGTTCGGTTTCATAAGAATTAAATACGTTTCAGACCTGTTAGTTTGATTTATGTCGACTACATAATGGATCCTAAATATAAGATGGCACCGAAGAGGATGAATGTCGTTTTACATGCTCCTGACCAACTGTTCTATTTTGTTAGTTTTTTCGTTGTTTGTATCTTATTTATTATTATTTTTTGTACATAATGTTGCTGCTACCATCTCTTATGACCGAAAATAACTTCTGGACATCAGAACAGCGATTACTCACCACGAACTGGAAGAAGCTTTTTCCTTTAACGAGTCTGACGAGAAGGATATACTGCTTTCCCGAGAACAGGCCCAAAGCCCCGTCATTTGCTTGAAGAAAAGACAGAGGAAAAGAGGGCGCAGATCGGGCTGCCTTCTGAGAATCCTTAGGTGAGCGAGTAAACTCCCACTGCCATTCGTTCTACTTGCTAACATGCAATCATTGGAAAATAAAATTGATGACCTACAATTACGATTATCCTACCAATGGAACATTAAAAACTGTATTATCTTATGTTTCACCGAGTCGTGGCTGAACGACGACACGGATAATATAGAGCTGGCGGGATTTTCCATGCACCGGCAGTACAGAGAAGAAGCTACGTCTGGTAAGACGAGGGGTTGAGGTGTGCTTTTTGTCAATAACAGCTGGTGTGCGATGTCTAATATTAAAGAAGTCTCGAGGTATTGCTCGCCTGAGGTAGAGTACCTTATGATAAGCTGTAAACCACACTATCTACCAAGAGAGTTCTCATCTATATTATTCGTAGCCGTATATTTACCACCACAGACTGATGCTGGCACTAAGACCGCTCTCAACCAACGCTATAAGGCCACAAGCAAATAAGAAAATGCTCATCCAGAAGCGACACTCCTAGTGGGCAGGGACTTTAATGCAGGCAAACTTAAATCAGTTTTAGCAAATTTTTACCAGCATGTCACATGTGCAACCAAAGGAAAGAACCAAAGAAAGACCACCTTTACTCCACACACAGAGATGCGTACAAAGTTCTCCCCCATCCTCTATTTGGCAAATCTGACCATAATTCGATCCTAGCAAAAGCTAAAGCAGGATGTTCCAGTGACTCGCTCAATATGGAAGTTGTCAGATTGAGTGGATGTTACGCTATAGGACTGTTTTGCTAGCACATATGTTCTGGGATTCATCCAATGGCATATAGGGGTAAACCACCTCAGTCATCGGCTTCATCAAAAAGTGCATCGACGACGACGTCCACACAGTGACCGTACGTACAGTTGAAGTCGGAAGTTTACATACACCTTAGCCAAAAAGATTTAAACTCAGTTTTTCACAATTCCTGACATTTAATTCTAGTAAAAATTCCCCGTCTTAGGTCAGTTAGGATCACCACTTTATTTTAAGAATGTGAAATGTCAGTATAATAGTAGAGAGATTGATTTATTTCAGCTTTAATTTATTTCATCACATTCCCAGTGGGTCAGAAGTTTACATACACTCAATTAGTATTTGGTAGCATTGCCTTTAAATTGTTTAACTTGGGTAAAACATTTTGGGTAGCCTTCCATATGCTTCCCACAATAAGTTGGGTGAATTTTGGCCCATTCCTCCTGACAGAGCTAGTGTAACTGAGTCAGGTTTGTAGGCCTCCTTGCTCGCACACGCTTCTGCCCACAAATGTTCTATAGGATTGAGGTCAGGGCTTTGTGATGGCCACTCCAATACCCTGACTTTGTTGTCCTTAAGCTATTTTGTCACAACTTTGGAAGTATGCTTGGGGTCATTGTCCATTTGGAAGATCCATTTGCGACCAAGCTTTAACTTCCTGACTGATGTCTTGAGATGTTGCTTCAATATATCCACATTTCCTACCTCATGATGCCATCTAATTTGTGAAGTGCACCAGTCCCTCCTGCAGCAAAGCACCCCCACAACATGATGCTGCTACCCCCGTGCTTCATGGTTGGGATGGTGTTCTTCGGCCTCCCTCTTTTTCCTCCAAACCTAACAATGGTCATTATGGCCAAACAGTTCTATTTTTGTTTCATCAGACCAGAGGACATTTCTCCAAAAAGTACGATCTTTTTCCCTCTGTGGAGTTGCAAACCGTAGTCTGGCTTTTTTTATGGCGGTTTTGGAGCAGTGGCTTCTTCCTTGCTGAGCGGCCTTTCAGGTTATGTCGATATAGGACTCGTTTAACTGTGGATAAAGATACTTTTGTACCTGTTTCCTCCAGCATCTTCACAAGGTCCTTTGCTGTTGTTCTGGGATTGATTTGCACTTTTTGCAACAAAGTACGTTCATCTCTAGGAGACAGAACGCATCTCCTTCCTGAGCGGTATGATGTCTGCGTGGTACAATGTTGTTTACACTTGCATACAATTGTTTGTACAGATAAACGTGGTACTTTCGGGTGTTTGGAAATTGCTCCCAAGGATGAACCAAACTTGTGGAGGTCTACAATTGTTTTTCTGAGGTCTTGGCTGATTTCTTTTGATTTTCCCATGATGTCAAGCAAAGAGACACTGAGTTTGAAGGTAGGCCTTGAAATACATCCACAGGTACACCTCCAATTGACTCAAATGATGTCAATTATACTATCAGAAGCTTTTAAAGCCATGACATAATGTTCTGTAATTTACCAAGCTATTTAAAGGCACAGTCAACTTAGTGTATGTAAACTTCTGACCCACTGGAATTGTGATACAGTGAATTATAAGTGAAATAATCAGTCTGTAAACAATTGTTGGAAAAATGACTTGTGTCATGCACAAAGTAGATGTCCTAACCGACTTGCCAAAACTATAGTTTGTTAACAAGAAACTTGTGGAGTGGTTGAAAAACTAGTTTTAATGACTCCAACCTAAGTGTATGTAAACTTCCAACTTCAACTGTACATATCCTACTACACTGGCTCTGACGCTCGTCGGATGTGGCAGGGCTCGAAAACTATTACGGACGACAAATGGAAACCCAGACCTCAACTAGCCTGTACCCCCGCACACTGACTCGGTACCGGTACCCCCTGCATATAGCCTCCACACTGACTCGGTACCGGTACCCCCTGTATATAGCCTCGTAATTGTTGTGTTATTGTGTTACTTTTTATTATTTTCTCTTTTTTTATATTGGTACATATTTTCTTAACTCTTTTTGAACTGCAATGTTGGTTAAGGGCTTGTAAGTAAGCATTTCACGGTAAGGTCTACAGTTGTTGTAGTCGGCGCATGTGGCAAATAAAGTTTGATTTGATTTGATATACAAAGGGAATACCATGTGGTGATTAGGCTTAGATGTAACACTATGCACTATACAGAACCAAACCATATGGATACACTCAAGTACTGCCTGACAACCCCTATCGGTATCATGAGGATAATTATGTGATATTAAACAGCTAATCTAAAAGTCTGATTAGATATTACGGTCATTAAATAATTCAGATATTTTCAGACATTTTTGCCAAAACATTGTTTTAAGAGTTTAAAACATTGATCAGGTTGACTCTACCCTACTGATCCCTCTATCCCTGGAGGCTGCTACACCACAGCGGGTTAGAGGTAAACAGTTAAATATTCATGCATCAATTAAACCTGATTAAATTAATCTCATAAATAACACCTGACAAAGCTTTCCTAACTGCTATTACAACTGTTTTAACTCCAACTTTATTATGAAGATAAATCCTGTCCTGTGCTGCCTATGGTCTATACTGTCTATACCCAGTGATACTCTACATCAGCATTTTCCACTGCCAGGTGGTGGTAAAACAAGACCCTTCTAGTAGCATCCACAAAGATAGAGGTAAGCTAGGCCCTAGGGGGACTACTGCGCTCTCAGGTGTCTAGTCAGGGAACAGGACTGAGTTACAAAACCTGTAAGGCTCTGGGGGTGAGCGGCTTGATGTACTGTATGTGTATTTGGGGAAGGGGCGAGGGGTTGTGGTGTTTCTGGGGGTATCCCTCTTCTTGGCCCTGGTCTGAACAGTGAAATTGCTCGGAGTCTCTCTGAGCCTTTGCTCTTCCTTACAGCTGTATTAACATATTTAACACATCTCCCAGGACCCACTAACCTAAAAGCAATCATTTTCACAGCAGAACACTGGCATCACAGATTAAGCGGTGTGTGTGTGTGTGTGTGTGTGTGTGTGTGTGTGTGTGTGTGTGTGTGTGTGTGTGTGTGTGTGTGTGTGYGTGCGTGTGTGYGTGCGTGCGTGCGTGCGTGCGTGCGTGCGTGCGTGCGTGTGTGTGTGTGTCTGCATTGCTTTGTATCAGGAGACAGGAGATAATTGCCTGAGCAGTAGAACATGTTAAGATGCTGGTAATTCAGTGATTGCTTTTGTATGGTTATCTCCCCAGACTGGCTGTGTGTCAGAAAACAGACGGTAGAGACAGTAACTGCTGGACACACACACACGCACGCACGCACGCACACACACACACACACACACACACACACACACACACACACACACACACACACACACACACACACACACACACACACACAGCTCCAGAATCAATTGAGCAGTAGGTCAGCTGAGAGCACACTCAGGGGATTCTGCATGGCCATGCTATATTAAAAAGTGAATATGACATTACAGTCTGCCAACAGTGCTGCTGTTTAGACATAATCCCATCCCACCTTCCCTATTAATGTATGTCTTTCTCACAGCAAACCTATATGAGCCTTTTACCACAAAATTGTTTTTTCTACAAATCAGGGAGACAATAGGAGAATGTTTATATGTTAGTTAATGGCTAGGGTTCTGTCTGTCTCATCTTCTGCACCATAGTATCTCTCACTTTCTTTCACAAGAATGACAGTAACAAATGTTCCCTCCACCTGAATATGGTTTGATACTGTTCCGTAATGCTCAGTAAGACTTGAAAGAGCAGTATACTCCTGCATAAGGACCACAGGAGGTTGGTGGTACCTTAAAACCTTTGAAGGCTCCCGAATGGCGCAGCGGTCTAAGGCACTGCATCTCAGTGCTAGAGGCGTCACTACAGACCTTGGGTTGATCCTGGGCTGTATCACAACCGGCCATGATCGGGAGTCCCATAGGGCGGTGCACAAATGGCCCAGCGTCGTCCGGGTTAGGCGAGGGTTTGGCCAGGGTAAACCGTCATTGTAAAATAACAATTTGTTTTTAACTGACTTGCCTAGTTAAATAAAGGTTAAATAAAAAAATATGGGCTTGTGGTAATGACTGGAGCGGAATCAGTGGAATGCTATCAAATACTTCAGACACATGGTTTGCAGATGTTTGATGCTGTTTCCGACCATTATTATGAGCTACTCTTCCCTCAGCAGCCTCCTGTGATAAGAACATATAGATGAAGGACATATACGTAAATACAAGTGGTAGATATGACATGACTTGTCCTGGGTGGGCAACTACTGCCCCCTTCTGGCCAAAATCTAACAACACAGTCAGATCTGTTAGGTCAGAAAGACTAGAATGGGATGCATTTACTATCCTTTGTCTGATGATAGAAAACCCACTCAATTTCACAGTATAAATTAATTGACAAAGTCAATAGATGTCATCTAGATAAGTCTGAACTCTATAATTAGAGTGATTGGCTAGATGTGTAACCTCAGGGACAATGGGATTGGCTGAAAATTGTTCTACAGATTACTGCCTATTAATTACCCAGAGAAAGGCATCCATCTTCCCAAAAAAAAGAGTGAAAACTACCAGCTATGGCCACCAACTCACTTCTCACAGTAACAACAGTATAGAAATGGTCATAGAAAAAAACTATGAACACAGAAAGCTGAACTATAAACAGACGAAACCGAGCAAAACAGCTGTCGTTGGAAGGCTATGTGATGCCTACAATGCTAAAAAGAGGGAAGGCATGGTTTTATGGGGAAGAGTCCAACACAGTCAGGACCAGCAGATTAACGTCACTAAAATGGTATACCTAACCTAATCACACTTTCATTTTTTGCAGTCCCCACTATAGGGTTATGGTGTCCAGTACAGTTGCTTTGCATGCACTAATGCCCATTGGAATTAGATTGTCGCGGTACAGTGGTTGTTAGACATGGCCATAGAATTAGAATGCGTAAATTCTAAGAATGGAACATTGAAGAACTACGGCAGGCAGAAGGTGACCCAGGTCATGGTCTGGGTCACCTTCTGCCTGCCGTAGTTCTTCAATTCCAACAGTCTAATCAAACATTCCAAACATCAGATGTCACCTATCTCTTTTGGTGAGAGGCTTCTTTTTCAATTTGCTCTGATTTTACTCTTCATTGTTGAGAAATGTGTTTCTATTGTTATCTGGGTGGGTGTTTTGGCGTTACACATCGGAGTCCCAGGTAGTGAGGCTCTTTGTAAGGCTCGGATGCCCCCCATGATCCCAAAGCAGTGGGCCAGCACCCCACCTATCAACATCGACACACACACACAGTTCTAAGAAACATGGAATCAGGCCACTATCAGAACTCACTTCTCACCAGACCACTAGAGATACTACGCCCAGCTTTTCAGCCATGTCTGTAAAACTTCTTACCCGGTTAACTGAGCTCAGGAGTGAGGAAAGAGATGGAGTGAGGAAAGAGATGGAGTGGCAGAGCCTGTCTGGAAGAGGAAGGTTGGCGAGGTCCATGGGAGAGCTGAGAGGATGAAGGCTGCAAGATGTGTGTTCTGTGGCCCCTTTGCTCACATCCACTGTCTGTTGGGCGGCATGGGACTGATCCATTTCTGGTGGCTTCTACAGGTACAGTGATGTAAAGGGGCACAGGGGACATGAGCCTATAGGAGAACACCACAATGTTACACATTGGCAACAAGGCAATAAGATTAATAAAAAATTGCACTTTATATATAACTTTTCTTCTATTCCATCGATGGCGGATGTGTCAGAGGTGTGAGATGGAAAAGAGAAGAAGGGTGTTGAGTGGAAAAGTGACAACTGTAAAGCAAGCGAAGCTTATCCAGTATCAACCTCCCAATGCTTCACCAAGAGAGGCCGTCGCTCTCATCAATATGGGACATCATTCATGCTGACATTCGGAATTAAATTAGCTAATAAAATATACTTTTTCTTTGCACTGAATTGTCTCCAAAAAATAATCAGTAGTTTGAGGAGGGTTGAAAAGATATAAATTCTAGAAGTAGTCAAAGTATTCATGTGTGACAAAGGAAGGGTACATGCAGGGGTGGACTGGGCTGGTGCATTTTAGCCTGTCTTTTGCGCAAAATGATGGGGGCCTCAAGGAAAGAAATGGGCCCGTGGGGGGGCCTCAAGGAAAGAAATGGGCCGGTGTGTTAGAAATGCCAGAGACGGCCCCTGCGTACATCAAGAACAGTGGAGGCTGCTGAGGGGAGGACGGCTCATAATAATGGCTGGAACGGAGAGAATAACTATGTGCTTGATGTATTTGATACTATTCGACTCATTCCGCTCAAGCCATTACCTCAAGCCCGTCCTCCCCAATTAAGGTCCCAACAACCTGCTGTGATCAAGAACCATTAAAGCTGAGGTTCTCTGATGATGATGCCCCACATTAGAACATGCTGCGCCTGTGAAACCCTACCACCTGCTGGTCTGTCAGTGAAGTGCACCTGGCTGCAGGGGAGAGGTATAGTGCATTAATCACCAGGACTAACTACTACTCTAACCCAGGCCATTTCACCCAGAATGAAAACACTGGAATTAGCTGAAGTTGGTTCTCATTAGCACCTCTCCCTAAAGCTATGAGTTTAATAATGAAAATGCTCACTCATAGTCAAATCCTAAGAAACCCTATGATTAACTGGCTAATCGGGAGGAATCAGACACAAGACCTAGCCTACTGATGGAGAGTTTTAGACACACATACAGTCCAATACTAGCATTCCCCTCACAGTCTACTCTACACCACCACAGCATGTATATGTCTTTATTTATAATTGCAGAGTATTGAAAGTGCTGAAAGTAATTTAAAAAAAAGAAATTGTAGAAAGAAAAAGAAAAAGGTGTAGTGGGTAGTTGCTCAGCTGACTGAAGAGATCAATGTGTCTGTGTGGAGTAGCACTGTAGAGATGATTTATCCACTAACTCTAATGCACATTTAACGGTTTACATTCTGTCAATCAAATACCAGCATGCCTCCTGGCAATTGTTTATAAAACCAGCCTTATTGTTTGAAAAAACAAGCCTTTATTCAGGGACATTTCTAGCATTTTGAGGGCCCTAAGCGAGATTTGGTTCGGGGGGGGGGGGGGGGGCACCTCGCAGCAAAACATTTTAGTGGCCCCCCTCTTGGCGGCGGAGATAAAAATGTGCAGCTTTAAAGTTCATTTCTTGCAATTCCACACATTTTGCCATAGGCCTTGGAGAAAATGTTGCAGTTTTAAGGCACATTTCCTGCAATTCTACCAATTTTTCTATGGGGCACAGAGAAGATTTGGCAGCTTAAAAACGAATTTCATGCGATTCTACACTGTGCCATCCTCTTCACATTTTGCGATGGGATGGAGGGAACGTTTTTCCAGTTTTAAAGCTAATTTCCTGCAATCCTAAACATTCTGCCATGACTTATGCCATGTTCATAAGATATCTGAGTGAGAATCACTAACAAAATCAATAGGGGCCCGCTGGAGGTCAGAGTCCCTGGGCTCATGCCTTGTGTGCCCGGTCAGTAATTAGGCCATGATTACTGTAAGGTTTAGATATCTGGCTAGACTAACTTACCTAGCAATCAATAAAATGTTAGCTGACATGGGCTTAGTAATTGAGTGACAGTCAGTGACTGACATAACAAAAGGAAAACTGCTGATGCACTACCACATTTTGAAATTGTGCGTTGTGCATTCTACTACCCTAACTATCAATTCAATTGAAACCCCATATGAGTTTTTGGGCTTGGGGGACCCTACCAGCAGCGAAAGTACGAAATTACCTTACTTTGTGACTTTTTGCAAATCCAATCAGTTTTCCACGTTGATTCAGCGTCATCACATTGAATGTGTTTTGTTGAAACAGTTTTTGCCCAGTGGGTTGTTTGTAAAACACAGAGGCTGATCACTTTTGAGGTATTTAAAGCATAAACCTATTAATTTACGATGTTTGAAATACGTTTTTTATTTTTACTTGCATTTTGTTAGACTAATAGGCTTAGTTTGTTTCTAGCTTTTTCTTTTCAGGGCATAGTCTCGATTAGCAAAGTGAAAGTAACTGATGACCCCACTGCCACAACGTTGACACAACGTTGACATCAGCAAACCGCTTGCCAACACGACGCCATACACATGATCTGCGGTTGTGAGGCCGGTACTGCCAGATTCTCTAAAACGACGTTGGAGGCGGCTTATGATAGAGAAATGAACATTACATTATCTGGCAACAGCTCTGGTGGACATTCCTTCAGTCACCATGCCAATCGCACGCTCCCTCAAAACTTGAGACATCTATGGCATTGTGTTGTGTGACAAAACTGCACATTTTAGAGTGGCCTTTTATTGCCCCCAGCACAAGGTACACCTGCGTAATGATCATGCTGTTTAATCAGCTTCTTGACATGCCACACTTGTCAGGTGGATGGATTATCTTGGCAAAGGAGAAATGCTACCTAACAGGGATGTAAACAAATTTGTGCACAAAATTTGAGAGAAAGAAGCTTTTTGTGAATATGGAACCTTTCTGGGATCTTTTGTTTCAGCTCATGAAACATGGGCCCAACACTTTACATGTTGCATGTTTGTTGAGTGTACTTTAAAATGACTAAAGCCAAATCGAAACTATGTAGAAATGATAATGGACCTACATTCCTAAAGTTCCTTGACTGTGTCCAGCTAGCTAATAACCACCGAAATGAAAGCTAGACAATCAGGGAGCATAGACAATTCCAAAAACGATGGATAGAGGACAAAAATAGGGTTGACACTCGGCCGTTGGCCGACTTTATTTTATACTTTATTTTTTATGCTTGGCATGGCATCTTATCTCAGATATAACCATGGATATGACCATATAAATATTATTAATTAGAATTAAATAGTGTTAGCTCTATTTCTATGGATATCATGCAATCGATTAGTCTGGCTGCGCTTTCTTCCTCCCGGAGAAAGCGAGCGGTGTGTGGACCTGTGTGAAGCTAGCCACATTAAGGATTATCAACAACAGTGGAACAAGCGGTTCGACTTCAAAATAAAGGTTCCCCATTGAAAGTGATTCGAACTACATTAATTTCACATTTCCTTTCAAATGGTATCAAGAATATGAATATCCTTGCTTCAGGTCTTGAGCTACAGACAGTTAGATTTAGGTATGTCACATTAGGCGAAAAATGGAAAAAAGGGTCGGATCCTTAAGAGGTTTTTAATCAATTTTAGATCAAGGCTGTAACGTATCAAAATGTGGAAAAAGTGAAGGGGTCTGAACACTTTCCGAAGGCACTGTATATGCAATGTACAGGCTTACATATGGAACTTGGGTCCATGAAATAGGGTATCAGCCTACTCAGTGACACCAACCGATTACCATTCTAAAAAAGTTTACATAAATATTAGTGTCAACGTCATCATATTAGGGAACTTTAACTGTGGGAAATCACCTCACTATTCATCATATTGTGGGTGTTGAACATTCACATTGCAATGTACAGCCTTACCCCATTTCATGGACTCAAGATCCATAGGTATCAGCCTATTCGGTAACAGCATTTAAGATACCCAATAATGGCAAATTGCAACAGAAATAATGTTTAATCAGTATTTATTTAAAGAAACAATTTTCCAGAGAGAAGCAAAAAAGAGTAACTCATTTGAGCCAATATATGAAAAACTGAAAAATTCCCTAATCTCTTTTAGCAAGACAACCGAGCAAGCTCCTGGAAAATACACAAACCGTCAACCCATTAACTATTTACAAGAAATTGTAGAATAAAAAAGATTGAAGAATAATACTTGCTCTTTACGAGCCGCAGGCTGTTCAGCCTTTTTGATTTTTTTTGGCAGGTCAAGGCAGGCTTTGGGCTGGCTTAAATGTGTGCAGGCCCATCACCATTAGGATAACTTAGCTCGTTAACAGCTATGCCAGTTCATTATCGTTTACATTGTGTCTTTGAAGCAGTTGGATTTTCAACTAAAGTCTAGTAGGGGAGAGTGGATTAAGTTGAGCCAAAAGGATAAGTTGAGACACCATTATTTCTAGGACACCATACACAAAACTTATAATTTGACCAAATGTTTAGGAAGAGGTCACAATTTCATGGAGTCTGTGAAAGAAGAAACCACATAGAAAAAGTGTTAAGCAAGTTAGGTCTTAGGTCCAAAAAACAGATTTTTACCAAGTTAAATGCAATTATTGTGTTAGAGGTTTCGTGATGCTTGTGTCTAAACAAAAGTAGATACTTTTAAGATTATTCTATACATCAGTTGGGATCTCTGTAAGCTTCAATTGGAGGTCCTAAACCTAGCATGAAAGTGCATTCTTGTAACTGTGTGGGCTAATATAATGAAATGTTTTGCCTTGGGGTAAAATGAGCCAATAGTTGAAACCTCCATTACTTTTAGGGCCTTCCTCTGACACTGCCTGGTATATAGTTCCTGGATGGCAGGGAGCTCAGCCCCAGTGATGTACAGGGCCGTACGCCTACTCTCTGTAGCGCCTTGCGGTCGGATACCAAGCAGTTGCCATACCAAGCAGTGATGCAGCCAGTGAAGATGCTCTCAATGGTGCAGCTGTAGAACCTTTTGAGGATCTGAGGGCCCATGCCAAATCTTTTCAGCCTCCTGAGGGGGAAGAGGCTTTGCCGTGCCTTTATGACTGTGTTGATGTGTGTGGACCATGTTAGTTTCTTAGTGATGTTGATACAAAGCAATTTGAAGCTCTCGACACGCTCCATTACTGCCACGCCGATGTCGATGGGGCGTGCTCGGCCCTCCGTTTCCTGTAGTCCACGATCAGCTCCTTTGTCTTGGAGACTTTGAGAGAAAGGTTGTTGTCTTGGCACTACACTGCCAGGTCACTGACTTCCTCCCTATAGTCTGTCTCATCGTTGTTGGTGATCAGGCCTACCACCGTTGTGTCGTCAGGAAACTTAATGACAGTGTTGGAGTCGTGCGCAGCTGCGCATTCTTGGGTGAACAGAGAGTACAGGAGGGGACTAAGCACGCACCCATGATGGGCCCCAGTGTTCAAGGTCGGCGTGGCGGATGTGTTGTTGCCTACACTCACCACGTGGAGGCAGCCCATCAGTAAGTCCAGTATCCAGTTGCAGAGGGAGGTGTTCAGTCCCAGGGCCCTGAGTTTAGTGATAAGCTTGGAGGGCACTATGGTGTTGAACGCTGAGCTGTAGTCAATTATCAACATTCTCATATAGGTATTCCTCTTATCCAAGTGGGAAAGGGCAGTGTGGAGTACAATAGAGATTGCGTCATCTGTGGACCTGTGAGTGCTACGGGGCGGTAATCATTTAGGCAGGTTACCTTAGCTTCCTTGGGCACAGGGACTATGGTGGTCTGCTTGAAACATGTAGATATTATAGACTCGGTCAGGGAGAGGTTGAAAATGTCAGTGAACACACTTGCCAATTGGTCCACGTATGCTTTGAGTACATGTCCTGGTAATCCGTCTGGCCCCGCGGCTTTGTGAATGTTGACCTGTATAAAGGTCTTGCTCACATCGGCTTCCGAGAGCGTTATCACAGTCGTCCAGAACAGCTGGTGCTCTCATGCACGCTTCAGTGTTGCTTGCCTCAAAGCAAGCATAAAAGGCATTGAGCTCGTCTGGTAGGCTCGCGTCACAGGGCAGCTCGCGTCTTTGGTTTCCCTTTGTAGTCCGTAATAGTTTTCAAGCCCTGCCACATCCGATGAGCTTCAGAGCCAGTGTAGTAGGATTCAATCTTAATCCTGTATTGACGCTTTGCTTGTTTGATGGTTCATCTGATGGCATAGCAGGATTTCTTATAAGCGTCCGGATTAGTGTCCCGCTCTTTGAAAGCGGCATCTCTAGCCTTTAGCTCAATGCGGATGTTGCCTGTAATCCATGGCTTCTGGTTGAGATATGTATGTACGATCACTGTGGGGACGACGTCGTCGAAGCACTTATTGATGAAGCCGATGACTGAGGTGGTATACTCCTCAATGCCATTGGATGAATACCGGAACATATTCCAGTCTGTGCTAGCAAAAAAGTCCTGTAGCGTAGCATCCGCGTCATTTGACCACTTCCGTATTGAGCGAGTCACTGGTACTTCCTTCTTTCGTTTTTGCTTGTAAGCAGGAATCAGGAGGATAGAATTATGGTCAGATTTGCCAAATGGAGGGCGGGGGAGAGCTTTGTATGCATCTCCGTGTGTGGAGTAAAGGTGGTCTCGAGTTTCTTTTCCTCTGGTTGCACATGTGACATGCTGGTAGAAATTAGATAAAAATGGATTTAAGTTTGCCTGCATTAAAGTCCCCGGCCACTAGGAGCGCCGCATCTGGGTGAGCATTTTCTCTTTTGCTTATGGCCTTATACAGCTGGTTGAGTGCGGTCTTAGTGCCAGCATCGGTTTGTGGTGGTAAATAGATGGCTACGAATAATATAGATGAGAACTCTCTTGGTAGATAGTGTGGTTTACAGCTTATCATAAGGTACTCTACCTCAGGTGAGCAATACCTCAAGACTTCTTTAATATTAGACATCGCACACCAGCTGTTATTGACAAAAAGACACACACCCCCACCCCTCGTCTTACCAGACGTAGCTTCTCTGTCCTGCCGGTGCATGGAAAATCCCACCAGCTCTATATTATCCGTGTAGTCGTTCAGCCACAACTCGGTGAAACATAAGATATTATAGTTTTTAATGTCTCGTTGGTAGGATAATCTTGATCGTTGGTCAGCCATTTAATTTTCCAATCATTTTAGGCCGTCATTGTAAATAAGAATTTGTTCTTAACTGACTTGCCTAGTTAAGTAAAGGTTTCACATTGCACGTTGGCCAATAGAAGAGATGGCAGTGGGGGTTTACTCACTCGCCTACAAATTCTCAGAAGGCAGCCTGACCTCTGCCCCCTTTCTCTCTGTCTTTTCTTCATGCAAATGATGGGGAAAGCAGTATATCCTTTGCATCGGACTTGTTACAGAAAAAATCTGCTTCCAGTTTGAGGTGAGTAAATGCTGTTCTGATGTCCAGAAGTTAAGAGACGGTAGCAGGAACATTATGTACAAAATAAGTAAAAAAATAAGTTACAAAAAACGTGAAAAAACTGTTGGTTAGGAGCACGTAAAATGTTAGCCATCCCCTCCAGCGCCATTCTACCAACATGAAGCTGATTAAACAGCATGATCATTACACAGGTGCACCTTATACTGGGGACAATAAAAGGCCACTCTAAAATGTGCAGTTTTGTCACACAACACAATGCCACAGATATCTCAAGTTTTGAGGTAGCGTGCAATTGGCATGCTGACTGCAGGAATGTCCACCAGAACTGTTGCCAGATAATTGAATTTTAATTTCTCTCTCCAACGTCATTTTAGAGAATTTGGCTGTACATCCAAAAAAACTAGTTCTGATTGGCTGGGCCTGGCTCCCCTATGCCCTCCCAGGCCCACCCATGGCTGCGCCCCTGCCCAGTCATGTGAAATCGATAGATTAAGGCGTAATGACAATTGACTGATTTCCTTATATGAACTGTAACTCAGTAAAATCGTTTCATGTTTTGTTCATATTTTTGTTCAGTATGTATAAATTAGTGACCCAGTGTTTGTCATTATATCCTGATGAAGATAGCTTGGCTGTCAAAACATTGGTAATAAAATTGTTGTATCTGAGCTCCTAGATTGTGCTGATCTCCTTTTCTTTTTCAAATAATATATTGTGTCATTTTGGAGTTGTTACACGGAGCGGAGCAGGGGAACCCAAGAGCAGACTCAGACGAGGAGACTGGGATAAGGTAACCAATGTATTTATTGATAAACAGAGGGAAGATGGGGTGCAGGACAGGGAAAGCTCAGGCGGGTTGCAAGAGGCCAGGTGCTGAGGATGGAGTGAGGGGAGTTGGGGCTGGGTAAGCAGGTCCAGAGAGGAATCCAAGGAAGCAGTAGAGGGGGGGTCCAGGACAGGGTAGCAGGACTGACGAGATGTGGGACTGGGGACAGGGACCAGAGTTAGAGAGGACAGAATGACAGCCGGTTATGGTCTGGCAGCATGGAAGTGGCAGGCAATTTGTAGAGGTCTTGATTATGGAACAGGTTGCAGCTGGTGGGGATCTGCTCTGCCTCCAGCACACCTGTCTCCGCCCACACAATCACACACACACACACACACAGAGAAAGAGGGAGAGAGCACTGGGGGAGTGGCGGCAGATTAGGGAGACACAGGATGAGCAGTAGAGGGTGTGGCAGGCGCAGATGTAACAGGAGTCACTTTTATTGTAAATAAGAATAAAAACGTTTCTAAACACTTCTACATTAATGTGGATGCTACCATGATTGTGGATAGTCCTGAATAAATCGTTAATAACGATGAGTGAGAAAGCTACAGACGCACAAAAATCATACCCCCAAGACATGCTAATCTCTTTCTATTACAATAACATGGGAAGTTAGCGTTTTTGGGGGGGGTTATATTTGTGCGTCTATAACTTTCTAACTCATCATTATTCACGATTAATTCAGGACTATCCGTAATCATGGTAGCATCCACATTAAAGTAGAAGTGTTGAGAAACATATTAAATTCTTATTTACAATAAAAAAGACACTACACATTATTTACTATTAATTTTTATTGGGCACAAAATAATCTGAAACACAACCAAAACAAGCAGCAAATGCTTCCAACATGTTTATAGAGTCACAAGCTTGATGTAATCATTGCATGTTAGGAATATGAGATCAAATACTAAACTTTTGACTACTTTTATACACATAAGTGAATTTGTCCCAATACTTTTGGTTCCCTAAAATGGGGGACTATGTACAAAAAGTGCTGTAATTTCTAAACAGTTCACCCGATATGGATGAAAACACCCTCAAATTAAAGCTGACACTCTGCACTTCAATCGCATAGTAATTGTATCATTTCAAATCCAAAGTGTTGGAATACAGAGCCCCCCCCCAAAAAGGTCACTGTCCCAATACTTTCGGAGCTCACTGTAGGTGTACCCCTAATGCACAGGTGTCAAACTCATTCCACGGGGGGCCGAGTGTCTGCGGGTTTTCGCTCCTCCCTTGTACTTGATTGATGAATTAACATCACTAATTAGTTAGGAACTCCCCACACCTGGTTGTCTAGGGCTTTATTGAAAGGAAAAACCAAAAACCTGCAGACACTAGGCCCTCCGTGGAATGAGTTTGACACCCCTGCCCTAATGCAATTCAAAAGTCTAATACATCCACAGTGTGATTTCAACAGATTTGTTCTTATTTCGTGTCAAATTAGCCAATTATTGTCTTTTGTTAAAGTTAAATAACAAAATGATGACCTTGTTTAGCGTTATCTTGTCCAAATACAGCATGATGGCACTACTTGTATCCTGGCACTACTTGTATCCGTTTGTATCACTGTCAATGGGGGACTTTTATTTTGAAGGCAAACCGCAAATTCCACTATTGTGGCTAAGCCTTATTGTGGCTAGTGCTGTGGTTGATTACTACTGCCTGAATCAGTCTTGTTTTCATGGAATTAACTTTTGTTGGAACATCATCTCGCTTCAACACTTGCTAAACGGTGGGAATAACAGGACTGGAGTGGGAGGTTGAATGACGATACATTATTGTATATTCAGGATGTAGCTAGTTATGCAATGATTTGTAGCTATATGTTAACGCCAGCTAGCCAGCTGTTTTAACGTTAGTGTAATGTGACATGATGATGGGACCGAGGCCCATCGCTAGCTAGCGTTAGTAGTTAAAGTGTTTGACAGTTAACGTTAGTCAAGCTATCTTGTTGACACTAACTAAGTAGCTCGCTAAAATAAGTTATTGATTTGCGCAGCGTCGACGCTGATTCAAAATGTGACAGTTACAGCTGTGTATTGGGATGTCACGTCAAATAAATAATTTCCATCCTGTGTGAAAATGCGACACTGCTCGTGTGATGGCCTGCCACAACGTTAAGCTTGATTGCCAGTTAGCGATATGTGGCTACAGTTATTAATTAATAAGATACCGATTAAAGACACGTTAGATAAAACTAAAAGTTGTTTACTAATCAAACGAATTTGGAGTAAATTCTAATGGTAAATTAAGCTAGCTAGCTCGTTGCTTGATCAGCTGGCTTGCTTGTTGTGGTCAGCCATGGCAGTTAGTTATGTGATTGTGGTTTCATAGCACGTAGGCCTGTCACCACATCCCCATACAATGTGAATCTGTAGTTAGGAAAATGCTACACAATACTCATTTTTTCCCAGCCTGATCTTGAATCGAGCTTCCATGTAAATAATCCCCGCTCGTCCCTCATCACACAATAGCAAGAATGAAGATTGCTAGCAAAAGTAGCTAGTTACCACCCCCTATTTTCAGTAGACTTTATTGAATGCAGTTCCTAGTATCAGCCCAGCAGATGATATTGTAGCTACACCAACAACAGCTGTACGATAGGAGCTTGGCATGCATGTGCTTTCAGATCTATCATTGTCCTGTCTTGCACACAAGTCTAAGATTACCAAGCGTCTGCTGGAGTGGTGTAAAACTTGCCGCCATTGGATTCTGGAGCATTGGAAGAGCGTTCTATGGAGTGATGAATCACGCTTCACCATCTGGCAGTCTGATGGACGAATCTGGGTTTGGCAGATGCCAGGAGAATGCTACCTTCACCAATGCATAGTGCCAACTGTAATTTTTGGTGGAGGAGGGATAATGGTCTGGGGCTGTTTTTCATGGTTCAGCTAAGCCCCTTAGTTCCAGGGAAGGGAAATCTTAAAGCTACAGCATATGGCGTTCTAGACAATTCTGTGCTTTTAACTTTGTGGCAACAGTTTGGGGAAGGCCCTTTCCTGTTTCAGCATGACAATGCCCCATGCACAAAGCTAGGTCCATACAGAAAGGGTTTGTACAGATTGGTGTGGAAGAACTTGACTGGTCTGCACAGAGCCCAGACCTCAAACCCATCGAACACCTTTGGGATGAATTGGGACACTGACTGCAAGCCAGGGCTAATTGCCCGACTTCACTAATGTTCTTGTGGCTTAATGGAAGGAAGTTCCCGCAGCAATTTTCCAACATCTAGGGGAAAGTCTTCGCAGAAGAGTGGAGGCTGTTATAGCATCGAAGGGGGTACCAACTCCATATTAATGCCCATGATTTTGGAATGAGATGTGTGACGAGCAGGTGACCACATACTTTTGGTCATGTAGCATATACGGTCCACTGAAAAGGGTTCTCTGAATACTGTGGGCTGTAGTTTCAGTCCAGTGTGCTGCTGCATTCCTCTTCCCCTTTCACCCCTCCACCCACATAGCCACACATTCATGCTGAAACGCCTCAGACTGACCTATTTTAGCTCTTACACAATTCCTGCCATGGCAGATTGTGCTGCTACATCTCCAAAGCTGCTTACAAAGACCCTAAACCAGTAGTAGGTTTCTATTTTGCCATATCCCCACAGTTTGATATGTTCTCTGAATTGGCTTCTTGTGCACTGTTAGCCCATTCTTAGATGGTAATGTAAAACATATACCGTCTATTCACAAACCTGTCTGCCGCCCAGTGGCAAAGCTTGGATGTTAAAGGAGTAGGCTCGCCTACACTCCTTAACAGTACATCCGTGGGTACAGTCTGTGATTTGAATATGAATATAAGCCTAAATGTCGTATTTATTTTTTACTACAATGCTATAGGTTACATGAACTGAGCATCATCAAACCGTCATCATGAGGAAATACAACATAGAAACCTAGAGATAAGACACATGTTAGACTTCCTATTTCATTGGGGTCAGTGCATAGCAGAACAGCCTGGGGGGTGAGCAAGTGGGCTGTCCATTATTTCTGCTGGTTGGTTCCCATACATAAAGGACAGTCATCCTGTCAGAGACTAATCGTCTAGACTCATACTCAACCAGCTGCTTTGGACAGCACCTCAAAGAACAGCTCACATTTCTTGGGAAACTTTCTTCCTCGTTCACTATAAATATTTTGTCTTCCCTGGGTTAGTGTTCAGACTAGGTCCACACCCCAGTTGTCTCTACGGTTGTTTGATCATCCATGCAGGCCTTGGGTCTGAAGGAGGGTGTCAGGAATACATAGTTACTAAGCCAACATCTAAGGCTGCTGGAAACCTGATCTCTAAATGTATTTCACTTCATCTGAGTGTTTCAGTGCCTCAGTTCAGTTAATCTCCACTAGTCTTTATTTTACTGAGGTGACTGAGGGCTGTGCTGTTGTTGTACATCTAACCTCTTGACCTCTACAACTGACTTCCTGTTATGACTGTGTTTCTCATGGTTTGTGTTAAGACTGGATAAAAACGGAGTCTTGTCATCCATCAGTAGGCCTATCTCACTATTTTGTGTTGATTGGATGAACAGTCTTATCGTCTAACAGTATCTCACTATTCCCACTACGCTGGCAGTGGGAACTACCCGCTTTATCATGCTGTTGTGCTGTGATGCAGAGTAGCATGCAGCAGCGATACAGAAAGCTTATGTTGGCCATTGTCAATCTTGTTCCTTACTGACCCATTACAGTTATGTGTGGAGATAGACATGCTGCAGGTCCTTTCTAACCTATGTACAGCAGAGGAGGCTGGTGGGATGAGTCCCTGGAGGGCAGGTTCATTATAATGGCTGGAATGGAATCAATCATCAAATAACATTTTATTTATAAAGCCCTTTTTACATCAGTGGAGTGCTTATACAGAAATCCAGCCTAAAACCCCAAACAGCAAGCAATGCAGATATAGCAGCATGGAGCAGATGTCAATGGAATGGAGTCAAACGGGGTTTCCGTATGTTTGATACCGTTCCATTAATTCCATTCCAGCCTTTACAATGAGCCCATCCTCCTATAGCCCCATCACTGTTTTTCATTCTTATCTTTGAGACTTGTTAGTAAGTCAGAATTGAATGATATCAAAATGTATTTGGCGTCATCTCAACTCTCTCTCCTCTTTCTCTCCTTCTACAGGTGAGTGGCTAGTCCGTCACGCCGAGCCTGCGTTGCCATGGACGCCTGTGCCCGTATCCGAGGAGTTCCTCTCAGGACCAGAGCCTCCAGGAAAGAGGTTTGAGTCAGAATGCCATCTTCTGATTGACTGATCGATTGGTTGATTTAATATAATTCTTGATGGCTTGGTGCTCTGTGTGAGGCCGTTCATGTGTGTAACCTAAGTTAACCTCTAATTGTGTGTAGGTGGTGCGTGACGACGGGACTCCGTGTATGAAGAGCCTTCTGAGCAGCAGAAAGGAGCTGTGCAGCATGGGATTGGAGCTGCAGACCAGAGACACTCCATGCCTGACTGAGGTATGTGTCACAGCTCTCACCCACACTTTGATTATGACTTCATGATATGCAGAATTTCCCTGACGTCCCTTTCTTCCCTCAGATCCATTTTGTGTGTTTGCCTGGCCACTCTGAAGGGGAGGATCTAACTCTACAGGTGACAGTTACTGCACCAGCTCTGACTTCTGTAGTTCAATTAATGTCTTATTAATTGATGTTATTAATGTGTTATTTGTGTGATGTTCTGTCCCTGTCCCCAGGCCCTGTCTTCTCTCCCGGGGGACCTGGCGGAGCTGCTGAGGTCTCTCCACGTCACCAGCCTGAGAAACGAAGAGGTGCTGTTACTGAAGGACAGCAGGAGATCAGCCGACAGGAGGGACTCTTCTACTCAGGTTAACATGACAGGAGAGGAAGTTTCTAATAGGTAAAGGGGAGAGACTGTGTTTCTCAGGTCTGTAGACTGCTTCAGAGGAAATACGGTATTTCACAGGTAAATAAGAGTTCAATATACAGTACCCTTAAAGTTTGAACAAACCTACTCATTCAAGGGTTTTTCATAATTTTTACCATTTTCTACATTGTAGAATAATAGTAAAGACATCAACACTATGAAATAACACATGGAATCATGTAGTAACCAAAAAAGTGTTAAACAAATCAAAATATATTTGAGATTCTTCAAAGTAGCCACCCTTTGCCTTGAAGACAGCTTTGCACACTCTTGGCCTTCTCTCAACCAGCTTCTTGAGGAATAGTTTTCCAACAGTCTTGAAGGAGTTCCCACATATGCTGAACACTTGTTGGCTGCTTTTCCTTCACTCTGAGGTCTAACTCGTCCCAAACCATCTCAATTGGGTTGAGGTCTGGTGATTGTGGAGGCCAGGTAATCTGATGCAGCACTCCATCACTCTCCTGCTTGGTCAAATAGCCATTAGACAGTCTTTAGGTGTGCTTTGGGTCACAGTCCTGTTGAAAAACAAATGATATTCCCACTAAGCGCAAACCAGATGGGATGGCGTATCGCTGCAGAATGCTGTTGTAGCCATGCTGGTTAAGTGTGCCTTGAATTCTAAATAAGTCACAGTGTCACCAGCAAAGCACCATCCCACCACCACCTCCATGCTTCACGGTGGGAACCACACATGTAGAGATCATCCGTTCACCTACTCTGCATCTCACAAAGACATGGCGGTTGGAACCAAAAATCTCAAATTTGGACTCATCAGACCAAAGGACAGATTTCCATCAGTCTAATGTCCATTTCTCATGTTTCTTGGCCCAAGCAAGTCTCTTCTTATTGGTGTCCTTTTAGTAGTGATTTCTTTGCAGCAATTCGACCATGAAGACCTGATTCACGGAGTCTCCTCTGAACAGTTGTTGAGATGTGTCTGTTACTTGAACTCTGTGAAGCATTTATTTGGGCTGCAATCTGAGGTGCAGTTAACTCTACTGAACTTATCCTCTGCAGCAGAGGTAACTCTGGGTCTTCCTTTCCTGTGGTGGTTTCATCATAGCTCTTGATGGTTTTTGCGACTGCACTTGAAGAAACTTGAAAGGTTCTTGACATTTTCCGCGTTAACTGACCTTCATGTCTTAAAGTAATGATGGACTGTCGTTTCTCTTAGCTTATTTGAGCTGTTCTTGCCATAATATGGACTTGATCTTTTACCAAATAGGGCTATCTTCTGTATACCACCCCTACCTTGTCACAACACAACTGATTGGCTCAAATGCATTAAGAAGGAAAGAAATTCCTCAAGTTAACCTTTAACAAGGCACACCTGTTAATTGAAATGAATTCCAGGTGACTACCTCATGAAGCTGGTTGAGAGAATGCCAAGAATATGCAAAGCTGTCATCAAGGCAAAGGGTGGCTACTTTGAAGAATCTCAAATATATAAAATAGATTTTGATTTGTTTAACACTTTTTTGGTTACTACATGATTCCATGTGTGTTATTTCATAGTGTTGATGTCTTCACTATTATTCTACAATGTAGAAAATAGTAAAAATAAAGAAAAACCCTTGAATGAGTAGGTGTCAACATTTTTGACTGGTACTGTAGTTTTCAAGCTGATTCATAGGACCTTCCTTAGGCTGTGTGCAAAGGTCTGAGAGATTGACCAGAACCAGGTGTAGAGATTTCTGGGATAATGTGGCTGCTTGTTTTCTCACCAGTGATTGCCACGTTGTCTTGCCTTGTGTCTGCTAGTGTTCAGTCTGGCTCTGCAGCTTTGTGGTTACATTGTTTGTGACTGACAGACATGCAGACATGTGACAGACAGATAAACAGAAAGGCAGTACAACTCAGCCCCTCTACCCACGGTGGCCAAGATAGAAGTGGTGCATAGTGTTCTATTCTGCATATACAACAACACATCAGACCACAATCAGACATGCAGACATAACAGGGCTGTCCCGGTAGAGCCCCTCTCTCTCTGTAAGACACCGACAGAAGAATAGAAAACTCCTGTGTGAATTCCTGTGAGTTTACATATCCAGAAACACTCAAATGATTAGAAAGCTTTGGTCTGATGCACTCCCGGACATGGCAGGCACCGACAGTCTGCAGACTCTGTTTACCAGTGGCAAGTGTTCTAGTTTTTTATTCCTCAAAGAGCTGATTGTCCCTTTGCAGTAAGAATCAACAAGGCAGCCAGCAAACTGAGTCTTTTCTCTCTCCTCCACAGCAGCAGTGCTGGCTGAAGGCGGTGTGTGTTCTGAGACCCAGCCCCAGCCAGGCCATTGTTGGTGTGTTGGGGGGCCTTCTGGGGCGTTACACTGCGGGGGTCCGCTATGCCCTGGAGCTCCAGGCCCTCCACAAGGGCACGGCTGAGTCCTGCCAGCCCGAGGACGATAACACCAACCAGTCTGTGTCGTCCATCGAAGACGACTTTGTCACCGCTCTGGAACACCTGGAGGAGGAGGACAACTGTAGGTTCATCACAACTATGTAGCGGGATGTTCAATAGAGCTTGATGTGTTCATTTACTGTTGCATAATCTGACGTGTTTTTTTAAAATTAAGACATCCTCGTTTACCACTGCTCTCTATCCCTCGTCTCTTTCCCTAGCCAATGGCTCTTATCTCCATGGAAACCAGCGTGATGTGGCCTCCCAGACTGTCCCCGCCCACAAGAGAAACAAGGATCTATCAGGTTCCAGGATCATAATCAGCTCTGCCCCCAGGAAGTCCTTAACCAATCGCAGGTCTCCCCCAGAGGTGTCCATTACCGTACAGCACTCCAGAGGAGCAGAGTCCCAGTGGACCCTCTACAGCCCAAGAGCCCAGCTCCCCTCCCCCACGCGACCTGTCAGCGAATCAGAGGAATCGGACGGCTCAAGCCCTAGTCCAATCATCTTTCTAGATGAGGTTGGCTACCAGAAGAGTCTCAAAGCGACACTGGACATCCCTCAGATCCCTGGGGGGCCAACAGACAGGGTGGAGGACTCTGACTCTGAGGTCAGCGAGTTCTTCGACAGCTTTGACCAGTTTGATGATCTAGATGAACTGAGCTCAGAGAGCTGTACACTCACTCTTCCCCTAGACCCGACATCCTCCATTTCCCCCACCGGCCTAGACCAGAAGAAGAAGTACTCTGAGGCTGGTACTGGCAAGTCGGGGTCCAAGAAAGTGTCCCGAAGCTGTTCCACCATGAACCCCCACCGTTTCGACCAGCGCACCCTACCGGCCAATGTGAAGAAACCCACCCCGCTCAGAAGCCCCCTTCCCCCTGGCTCTCCCTTCGGATCCCCTGACTCCCCCCGGCCGGCACGGACCTCCTGTGAGGAGAGTGGAGGTCTTCTCTTCAGCCCTGTCAGCTCCTCTGCCTTCAGCCCTTTGGGAGACGGAGGAGCTCTGGATTTCTTCTGGAAGACCGTGGGAGAGGTAGGAGACGTGTCAGAGCTACGGAAACCCCAGGACCTTTGTACCCTCTACAAGACCTACTCAGACTTTGCCAGCAGTTTGTCCAAGGAGATCCTGGGCTCCGTGTGTGGATACCAGTCTCCCGTGGACCTCAACGACAACAAGAACCTGAGCTGTGTCTGTCACAAGGAGTTCCAGAACCAGTCTGGACACGTCATGAAGCTGTCTGAGATCCAGGAKACGGTGACTSTMTCCAAGCTGCARCAGAAGCCCCAGTCTCTKAAGGACGGCATCCAGAGGTTTGCYACAGACTTGGTAGAGATGAGTYTGGGCAGCGCYCTRAGAGACCTGCAGAAGGGARTGTCCTCYTGCACCACCACSCTCTGCCACCTGGCCGCCARACTCACCWCRTCTGTCTTCCAGATGGCCTTYCARGAGATYGGCATGCGCCRCGCCTACGTCCTGAAGGAACGGGCCATCAACGGRCTGGCTGGGTTCCTGGTKGGAGAGGCRGTGTCRGGSGCTCTGAARGACTTCCTGAYGGTGAAGAAGCAGATGTTCAACAGCACSGTGACKCAGTTTGCCGCYGACCTKGCRGAGGAGCTGGTGTTTGAGGGGATGATGGAAGTGTGTCAGTTCTCCCAYCCCTCCACCCCCCTCACCCCCAGYGAYTGGTCCTTCRGSSTGGGGGAGGASGACGATGAGGARGTGGTGTCYTCCTATGCCTCRGACCTCTCWGAGTCTGTCCTCCAGGAGGCCTTCATAGAACTGTCCCAGGCTGATGTTGCCTTCAGTACCCAGGCAGCCATCAGTGTCTCTGTGGACAACATCTGCTACGTCAGCGCTGTCGACACACACACCTGCAGTACCGCCGCAGGCCACCAGGCTTTCCACGTTAACCCAGCTGAGGAAGGCCCAGGTCCATTAGGCGAGGATGGCTGTACGGTGAAGAAGGCGCTGTTCTGTGTGTCTGGAATGGCCAGCTGTGTACCGGTCCCCCAGGCAGGCCAGGCCATCTCCCACCTCCACGACTCAGAGGAGATCTGCCAGTGTAAGACCAGCCCCAAGAGGAGCTGCAGCTCAGAGAACAGAGTGGTGACCACAACCTCCTCTGATGCTACTGCTGCCACACAAACTGACCTGCTGTCAAAGACCCGCTTTCACAACTTCTCTGGCAACATGGTGGATATGATAGTGAGTGAAGCATGTGAACTGATGACTGCCACGAAGATGAAGAAGAAGGTGGATGACTGTGCCGACTTCCTTTCTAAGACCATAGTGGGTCGGGGACCTCCATCCGGACAGGAGGGTAGTGTCACTGACCAGACCTCCCTCTACTCTCTCCACCCTCCCTTTCAGACCCCAGGAGGAGTGAACTTTGAGTCAGGCTCCAAGACCAGCAGAGCAGTCGCTGAGACCCTGCCTGTGATGATGAACACTCTAGAGGTGCCAGGGTTGGAGATGGGAGGCTGGGGAGGCAGGAAGATGACCACCTGCGAGGAGATGGTTCCCAGCCCTGGTCACAAGTCCAACAGGACCCCTGGTACACCCCCCTCGACCCCCCAGCAGCCCAGCGAGGTGTCCCAGGAGAAACAGATCAAGCAGTTCTCCAAGAAGCTGAAAGAGAAGCTGGCCAAGGAGTTCTCCACCGCCACCCCTCCTCCCACCCCACACTACCAGCCAGGGCCCGAGCCCAAAGAATCGACCTCTGAGACAGACAAGGCTGACTTCATGCTCAAACTGATGAGGTCTCTGTCTGAGGAGGCTGACGGGAACGAGGAGGAGGAGGAAGAGGGTGGAGTAGAAGGGGTTAACTCTGTAACTGAGACAGGAAGCCGTATGCAGCCAGAGCTCAACTTCTTGGATGGAGGACACAATATGGCCGACAAGGGAGCACTCCATTACGCAGAGCGCCTGGCGTGCCACATCGTCTCCATGGCGACAGAGATAGACACCCTGGGAGGAGTGGAGGATGGAGGTAGAAGGATGGTGAAGGGCAGGGAGGAGAGAGACAGCGTGGCCCAGTTCTCAGCGCAGACCCTGAACACGCTGTGGATATACGCTGGCGAGGTGGCGGGAGAGGTGATCAGCGACGTGAAGAGGATAATGTGGTCAGGACAGTGTCGCCACAGTGCGCTCACACAAGGCATCCAGGAGCAGTCGGGGGAATGCCCTCACCACCACCAACCCCAGCCCAGTGAACACAGCAGGGACTGCGGGGTGGGTCGTCTGGCTGAACAGTGGTCCAGTGACCTCCTCTCGTCTGTCCTCCACCCATCCACCTCTACCCCCAGCTCTGGCCTATCCTCTGACTACCCCAGCTGTGAGAGTGTGACAGATGAGTACGCTGGCTATCTCATCAGGGTGCTAAAGAAAGAGGGAGGCAGCAGGGAGCTGGTCCTGGATCAGTATGCCAGCCGTCTGGCCTACCGCTCTATCAAACTGGGCCTGGCCCATGCTGCCCGCAACATGAAGAAGAGACCCTCCTCCTCCAGGCACCACTCCTCCAGGAGGCTCCAGCAGAATGGCTGCAGGGGACTCAATGCCGAGCCATCTGTACCCAGGGACGAAGCAGGGAGAGTGGGATCTCCTTCCAGCGACTCTGATGATGGGAGCCAGAGGGAGTACATGGAGCTGGTGAACTTCGCAGAGTCGTTGGCGTGCAACATCACCTGTGACGTCACACGCAATCTCTGTGTGCCGTCGGTCCGACTACCCAAGTCCCGGACTGACTCGTGTCTGTATAAGAAGTCCAAGCTGGAGGACATGGCAGACAGCCTGATCAGGAACTCCTTCTCATGCCCCCTGCTGTCCAAGGAGGGGAATAGCAGGCAGTACCACAGCACAGGCAGCCTGTACGACGGCGGCTACAGCAGTGGAGTCATGGAGGTTAGTTTGGTTTATTTAATATTTGTATTTGAGTAGGGAAAGATACTGTTAACATGGAGACATTGAATTAAGAAGTCTGATTCATTCTATCATCATTGCATTGTAGCATCACATCAGCTTGCTCTAATTCCCAGCGTTTGTCTCTGCAGGTCCTGGAGCACTATGCCAGGAACATAGTGGATGACACGTTGGAGATGGGCCTGGCCTCGGCAGGAAACCCAGCCCAGAAGGGTCCATACAGACACCTCCACTCTGAGAGGCGAGCAGTGGGCTCTGCACTAGGGGAAACAACCTGCCCATACTGCCAGGTCAGGAAGTCTCTGTTTTCTATGGATTACTTATGAGGATCTAGCACCCACCATTCTTTGTTTAAGGTACAGTCTTTGAGTATGCATGTTGTTTGTTATTCCAGGTCAGGGAGTGTCTGTTCTGCTCACGGCCCAACAGGCAGCACCTCCTCGGGGGAGGAGCAGGCCAGAGGAGGAGGAGGAGGCTGGAAGGGGATGTGGGGGTGTGCAACCTGGAGATCCCTGAGATCCACATCAATCTGGACCGCAGGGCCGTGTTCGCAGAGGAGATGGTCACTACGGCGATGGAGGGGGCCAAGCGCGAGCTGAGCAACACCAGCCTGAACGCCGACAGCGGGATCGGACACGACGGGTACAGCTTCGCCGAGAGCCTGACCGCCGAGATCATGACGTCAGCACTATCCAACACACGCCAGACCACCAACCTCAGGTACACTGTGACAACGTCTGTAAGACAACACCGGTATTGAAACCATGGAACATAACTACCTTCCAGTGCCTGCATTATAACATTGGCTGAAATAGTACTCACACACAACTACTTCATTTTTCTAAATGATTTCTTTATTCAGACGAAGGGTACTGCTATGGGATCCCCCATGGCTCCTAACGATGCTCATGTGTATGTGGGTTACATGGAGAAACAGTCTATTTTCAACCCTCTCAAAAATGTTTTCTTGCCTAACATCATTATGTGGAAACGGTATATTGATGATATTTTTGTTCTGTGGAGGGGTGATGCAAAACAGCACCAGGCGTTCCATGCTTTTCTTAACTCCTGTTCTGAGCACCTGAGATTTACTATGCAATCTGACACGTCAAATCAGTTTTCTTGATCTTCTGATTTTGTGTGAGGATAATGTTCTATACACTGATCTTTACAGAAAACCTACTGATCCTAATAGTTTGTTGAGGGTTGATAGCTGTCACCCGCTTCCCTTGAAAAACAGTTTGCCCTACAGACAATTCTGTCCAATCAAAAGAATTTGCAAAAAACTATCAGATTTCGACAGAAATATGACTGAGATGCAAAGAAAATTCAAGGAGAAGTGGTACAAAAATTGTCAGATTAATACTGTCATTGAGAAAAATCCAAAACAAATCGAGACATCTCTTTCAAGGACAGTCTCGCAAAATAAGCATTCTTGCGTTCTTACTACCCGCTATTCAAAGTGTTCTGAACAAATTAAGGGAATCGTTCACAAACGGCACATTCTAAGATCCGATGACAGTATCGGTAATGTGTTTTCAGACCTTCCCTTGGTCGTATTCTTGCGGGGCAGAAATCTCAGAGACCAATTGGTACACTCTGATTTACCACCCCAAGATATTCCTGAACAATGTCTATTTGCGCCTCTACCGGCTGGAAACTACACGTGTAATGGCTGTGCTCAATGCAATGGCACTTATAAATGTAGATCCTTCAAACACCCTCAAACAGGGAAACCGATCCATATCAAAGGCGTTATCACATGCTCCACTAAGGCAGTTATTTATCTTATACAGTTGCAAGAAAAAGTATGTGAACCCTTTGGAATTACCTGGATTTCTGCATAAATTAGTCATACAATTTGATCTGATCTTCAGCTTAGTCACAACAATAGACAAACACGGTGTGTTTAAACTAATAACACACATTATTGTATTTTTCTTGTCTATTGAAGATACAATTTAAACATTCACAGTGTAGGTTGGAAAAAGTGTGTAAACCTCTAGGCTAAGGACTTTTCCAAAAGCTAATTGGAGTCAGCTAACATCAAATCAAAGTGTATTTGTCACGTGCGCTGAATACAACAGGTGTGGACCTTACAGTGAAATGCTTACTTACAGGCTCTAACCAATAGTGCAAAAAAAGGTATTAGTTGAACAATAGGTAGGTAAAGAAATAAAACAACAGAAAAAAGACAGGCTATATACAGTAGCGAGGCTATAAAAGTGGCGAGGCTATAAAAGTGGCGAGGCTATAAAAGTAGTGAGGCTACATACAGACACCGGTTAGTCAGGTTGATTGAGGTAGTATGTACATGTAGATATAGTTAAAGTGACTATGCATATATGATGAACAGAGAGTAGTAGTAGTGTAAAAGAGGGGTTGGCGGGTGGTGGGTGGGACACAATGCAGATAGCCCGGTTAGCCACTGTGCGGGTGCACTGGTTGGTCGGCCCAATTGAGGTAGTATATACATGAATGTATAGTTAAAGTGACTATGCATATATGATAAACAGAGAGTAGCAGCAGCGTAAATAGTCTGGGTAGCCATTTGATTACCTGTTCAGGAGTCTTATGGCTTGGGGGTAAAAAATTGTCCAATCAATGAGACGGGATTGGAGATGTTGGTTAGAGTTGCCCTGCCCTATAAAACAAACTCACAATTTGAGTTTGCTATTCACAAGAAACATTGCCTGATGTTTGTTTATTTATTTTATTTCACCTTTATTTAACCAGGTAGGCCAGTTGAGAACAAGTTCTCATTTACCACTGCGACCTGGCCAAGATAAAGCAAAGCAGTGCGACAAAAACAACAGAGTTACACATAAACAAACGTACAGTCAAGAACACAATATAAAAAACTATATACAGTGTGTGTAAATGTAGTAAGATTAGGGAGGTAAGGCAATAAATAGGCCATAGTGGCGAAATAATTACAATTTAGCATTAACACTGGAGTGATCGATGTGCAGATGATGATGATGTGAACCATGCCTCGACAAAAGAGATCTCAGAAGACCTGAGATTAAGAATAGTTGACTTACGTAAAGCTGGAAAGGGTTACAAAAGTATCTCTAAAAGCCTTGATGTTCATCAGTCTACGGTAAGACAAATTGTCTATAAATGGAGAACGTTCAGCACTGTTGCTACTCTCCCTAGGAGTGGCCGTCCTGCAAATGCTCAATGAGGTTATGAAGAATCCTAGAGTGTCAGCTAAAGACTTACAGAAATCCCTGGTACATGCTAACATCTCTGTTGATGAGTTTACGTTACGTTAAACACTAAACAAGAATGGTGTTCATGTGAGGACACCACGGAAAAAGCCACTGCTGTCCAAAAAAAACATTGCTGCATGTCTGAAGTTTGCAAAAGTGCACCTGGATGTTCCACAGCGCTTCTGGCAAAATGTTCTGTGGACAGATGAAACTACAGTTGAGTTGTTTGGAAGGAACACACAACACTATGTTTGGAGAGGGGAAAAAGGCACAACACATCAACCTCATCCAACTGTAAAATATGGTGGAGAGAGCATCATGGTTTGTGGCTGCCTCAGGGCCTGGACAGCTTGCTATCATCGACAGAAAAATGAATTCCCAAGTTTATCAAGACATTTTGTAGGAGACTGTAAGGCTATCTGTCAGCCAATTGAAGCTCGACAGAAGTTGGGGGATGCAACAGGACAACGACCCAAACACAGAAGTAAATCAACAACAGAATGGCTTCAACAGAAGAAAATACGCCTTCTGGAGTGGCCCAGTCAGAGTCCTGACCTCAACCCGATTTTAAAATGCTGTGGCATGACCTCGAGAGCAGTTCACAACAGACATCAAGAATATTGCTGAATGAAAACCGTTTTGTAAAGATGAATGGTCCAAAATTCCTCCTGACCGTTGTGCAGGTCTGATCCGCAACTACAGAAAACGTTTGGTTGAAGTTATTGCTGCCAAAGGAGGGTCAACCAGTTATTAAATCCAATCACATACTTTTTCCACCCTGCACTGTGAATGTTTATGCGGTGTGTTCAATAAAGACATGAAAACGTATAATTGTTTGTGTGTTATTAGTTTAAGCAGACCGTGTCTGTCTGTTGTTGTGACTTAGATAAAGATCAGATCAAATTTTATGACTAATTCATGCAGAAATCCAGGTCATTCTAAAGGGTCACATACTTTTTGTTGCCACTGTAACGTGTCCTTGTGGTAAACATGATTTGGGTAAAACGAAGCGCGAATTAAAAGTATGAATCTCGGTGCATCGTAGCACCATTAGGTGCAAAAACTCGACGTACCCTGTTGCGGCCCACTTTTTGGAAGCAAACCTTCGCTATTTCAGCATCGAACGCGTCACCCTGTCTAGGAGAGGGGGTGACCTTGACAATTTATTGTTAAAACGAGAGGCTGCCTGGATGTTTAATTTACAGACCCTTGCTCACTTCAGTCTCAACGTAGACTTTGATCTGAAGCCATTCTTGTGATTATTGTGCTTTTCCTATTCATTGTAAATGTTTATAGGCCTATGTAGCCAAATTGTATCTATGATCGTAGGTTATCCATTCATGCTTTTTATATGTTCTATTTATATCTGTAAATCAAGCCACTCCCAGCCATGATTACAGACACCTGTGTGTCCTTTCAAAGTATATAAACTAGTGACCCGCAGTGTTTGTCATTATACCCTGATGAAGACAGCTTGTCTGTCAACGTTGGTTATTAGGTTAAATTATTGCATCTGAGCTCCTAGAGTGTGTGGCTCTCCTTTTTAAATTTAAGACACAACACCACCACTCTGTGACTAGCACTGATGTTGCAGAGTACAACCACATGCGGAGACAATTCCTGTAAGTTTCCATGACTGTTCACATGGGTTAACTGCAATGGTTAGTAATAGGTAAGGCAAGTTCTTGTGACGCACCATATTGGGCATTTCATTGTAGAGTGAGTCCAAACATTTCTTATTTCCATATTTGACCAGATTACGCAACCATAGTAAAGGAGCCAAGAAGGGGTTCACCATCTTGATAACTAACTATTCTCTGAGTCCCTATGTTGATACTGTTACCAATTTGTATTTCTATGTATAAAAATTCTTTATTACTGTTTCTGGTTCCCTCCCCTGTCCCTGTGGTAGTTTCCCAGGCAGGGAGGCCACAGAGTCCTCGGTGTCCCAGCAGCTCAGTCTGAGTGTGGGAGACGACAGCCTGGGCAGCTGGTCCCGCCTCAGCTTCGAGGACGAACACCCTGACGAGACCAGCAGCTTCCTGCACCTCAGCGACAGGTAGAGAACACACCGAACATCATGTAGTCTCAAACTATTCTGCTCTTTTCTTTTAGTTTCTCTGAAGGCTAAATTAAATGTCTCTAGTCTCTAGATTAGCTGACTAATGATTCACCTCTTGAAACACTTCTCTATTGTCTTTGAGCACTGTTGTCTCTCTCACACCAGCGAATGACTCTAACCCATGTTCAATGTCCACAGATGGATTGATATGAGTAGTAGAGCTTTCGACTATGGTTGTGGCATTCAGCCTAGACTTAAATGAATGCTGAAACTAATGAATGGAAGTCAGTCATCACCGTTTTGGCTACACTGCCCATGAGAAATAGATGTATTTTTCAGTCGAGAGGTCAAATGGTGTTTCCCATGTCGTTTTAAGGTGACTGTGGTGATTTAGTGATTAGCTGGTTTGATCCTTTGAGACTGAGTTGAGATCGGTACAAGACCGGTTCCTCCATGTTGCCTGTCAGGCTGACATTAGCAGGCCTCTGGAGGATGTGAAGTCACTAGGTCACTGACAGCAGAATGTATCATTTGGGAACCTCTAGAATAGCGCTATTACACTCTTACCAGGTCTAAATCAGTCCCTGGTTAGAGGAGAACGATTAAAAAAACGCAATGGAACTGGCTTTGAGGTCCAGAGTTGAGTTTGAGGGCTCTAGTACCTTCCCCTGCCATGAAACGATTAACTCTGATTTGAGCAAATATAGTCTCTCCTCGTGTCAATGTTATAGATTTTAAATGGCTGTTAAATGCCGAGTTCTGCTGAGATTGTTTGAGTAACTGCATAAGGATAATGTCTAGCTTTTTAAGAGAACTGGCTTTTCATTTCTGATAGACACACACACACACACACTGGTCTGTCGGTGTGAATGTGGTGTAATGCTCTGAGAGTGACGTGGTCTCACCAGTCTAGTCTCAGGGTAGGAGTAGACTTCTTGACATTCCAAGTCTCAGCCTGCTATCTCTATGGAACAGACCCAGTACACATGTACACTTCTCTCCCCAGATAGTGAAAAGGAGAATGTGTGAGGAGAGCAGCTAGTTACTTTGGCCAACAGCCTAGTGAAGGTATCATAATATTTTCTAACGGATGTGTCTGTAGCAGCCTGTCTCGTTCTCTGCCCCAGGCCCTTTCCACAGGAACAAGGTCCATCCATGTGTAATTCATTAGCCTCTCTCCCTTTAAAAGACGTATCCAACCATCTCCCATTTGTCAACAAATAAACAAAATAACCCAGGAAAGGAACGGCTCCATTTGAAAAGTATTCAAACTTTTAACGACCTTTCAGCATACCACTCTCACAAACCACAGCTCCAGAGACACTTCTATTTTAGCTGGGTCATTAATGAGCTAATTGACTAGATGGAGTTATTTTTAGATTGCCACATCATTCTCTACATACCAGAGCAGGTACCAGCCAGCCTGATAATGGAGACTAATTACAGTGATACAGTGTGTTGTGATGGATGTCCTGGTGGAGAATGCAG
Organism: Salvelinus sp. IW2-2015; assembly: GCF_002910315.2. NCBI lineage: Eukaryota > Metazoa > Chordata > Actinopteri > Salmoniformes > Salmonidae > Salvelinus > Salvelinus sp. IW2-2015. The sequence continues at coordinate 30,392,777 of NC_036839.1, forward strand.
TGATCTCACATCATTAGCAGTCATCAGTTGTTGTTTGATTGAAAGTTCTTTCAGGACCAAGCCTATACCAAGCCTCACATTTATATGGACAACATTAATAATGGATCAGTTGTTTTTGCCAGGTAAGACAGACATGCTTAGGAAGACCTTTGTGTTTCCAACGCCTCAAACTGTGTGTTTGTGTGTGCCCAGTGTTAGCTGCCAGTGTTGAGCAATGGTCTTGTCTCTTGCAGCAATGGGAACAGCAGTAGTTGGAGCAGCCTGGGGTTAGAGGGAGAGGTGTATGAAGAGCACCTGTCCTTCTCTCCCTCCGACAGGTCGGTCCGTACATACAGCTAACAGTGCTAATTCTAACCGCTAGTCTCTTTATAGCTCCAGATCTAGGATCAGATCCTATCCACATATCCTAACCTTTGCCATTACATCATCTGACCCTGTCTCAGTAGTTAGGGCCAACTTCTGCTTACGCCCCTAATCACTGCATGATGTCAGAGCTGTGATCAGCAAAGCTGTAGAATGTGACTGTGAATGAGACAACGGCTTCTACCCTCTACAGATCCCTCTAGATAACCATAGAGGATAGAGCATGTCTTTGTGGAATTAGCCTAGTCAATGTAATCTGTGTGTGTACAGTGGCAAGAAAAAGTATGTGAACCCTTTGGAATTACCTGGATTTCTGCATAAATTGATCATTAAATTTGATCTGATCTTCATCTAAGTCACAACAATAGACAAACATGGTGTGCTTAAACTAATAACACACAAATTATTGTATTTTTCTTGTCTATATTGAATACATAATTTAAACTTTCACAGTGTAGGTTGGAAAAAGTATGTGAACTCCTAGGCTAATGACTTCTCCAAAAGCTAATTGGAGTCAGGGGTCAGCTAACCTGGAGTCCAATCAATGAGACGAGATTGGAGATGTTGGTTAGAGCTGCCTTGCCCTATAAAAAACATTCACAAAATGTGAGTGTGCTATTCACAAGAAGCATTGCCTGATGTGAACCATGCCTCGAACAAAAGAGATCTCAGAAGACCTCAGATTAAGAATTGTTGACTTACATAAAGCTGGAAAGGGTTACAAAAGTATCTCTAAAAGCCTTGTTGTTCATCAGTCCACGGTAAGACAAGTTGTCTATAAATGAAGAAAGTTCAGCACTGTTGCTACTCTCCCTAGGAGTGGCCGTCCTGCAAAGATGACTGCAAGAGCACAGTGCAAAATGCTCAATGAGGTTATGAAGAATCCTAGAGTGTCAGCTAAAGACTTACAGAAATCTCTGGTACATGCTAACATCTCTGTTGATGAGTTTACGTTACGTTAAACACTAAACAAGAATGGTGTTCATGGGAGGACACCACAGAAGAAGCCACTGCTGTCCAAAAAAAACATTGCTGCATGTCTGAAGTTTGCAAAAGTGCACCTGGATGTTCCACAGCGCTTCTGGCAAAATGTTCTGTGGACAGATGAAACTACAGTTGAGTTGTTTGGAAGGAACACACAGCACACCATAATCAAAACCTCATCCCAACTGTAAAGTATGGTGGAGCGAGCATCATGGTTTGTGGCTGCTTTGCTGCCTCAGGGCCTGGACAGCTTGCTATCATCGACGGAAAAACGAATTCCCAAGTTTATCAAGACATTTTGTAGGAGACTGTAAGGCTATCTGTCCACCAATTGAGGCTCGACAGAAGTTGGGGGATGCAACAGGACAACGACCCAAAACACAGAAGTAAATCAACAACAGAATGGCTTCAACAGAAGAAAATACGCCTTCTGGAGTGGCCCAGTCAGAGTCCTGACCTCAACCCGATTTTAAAATGCTGTGGCATGACCTCGAGAGCAGTTCACAACAGACATCAAGAATATTGCTGAACTGAAACCGTTTTGTAAAGATGAATGGTCCAAAATTCCTCCTGACCGTTGTGCAGGTCTGATCCGCAACTACAGAAAACGTTTGGTTGAGGTTGTTGCTGCCAAAAGAGGGTCAACCAGTTATTGAATCCAATCACATACTTTCCCCACCCTGCACTCTGCATGTTTATGCGGTGTGTTCAATAAAGACATGAAAACGTATAATTGTTTGTGTTATTAGTTTAAGCAGACCGTGTCTGTCTATTGTTGTGACCTAGATGATCAGATCCAATTTTATGACCAATTTATGCAGAAATCCAGGTATTTCCAAAGGGTTCACATACTTTTTCTTGCCATTGTACGTGTCTGTTTACGTGTGTGTATGCGTAAGCCTACTGCATGTGTCCTGAAGTAGCTGTGGGAAGGGCTGAAGCTGGTTTCTCTGTCTGTCTGCATGCTGCATGTCTGAGTGAGAAGCAGGCACCCTGACCAGAGCTCTCCTCAGACTCTCCTCAACTAGTGCAAACTGATGACAACAGACTCATTTAGACCTCCCACCCTAGTCCTGCGGTAAGGGATATCTAGCCAGTAGACAGTACAATGAGAAAGCCCACCCTACTCCAGGAGGAAAGTCATATATATATATACAGTATAGGCTAGACAATGGGAGAGGTTAATGATCCAAGTTTAATGGAATCTGTTGTCTCTTGCCCTGGGATCTGTAAATAAATGTACAACTGTAGATTTTATTTTTACAAGTTTACCGCTTGGCACATCACACTGTAAATATTTGCATTATGTATACACTACCGGTCAAAAGTTTTAGAACACCTACTCGTTCAAGGGTTTTTCTTTATTTTTACTTTTTTCTACACTGTAGAATAATAGTGAAGACATCAACACTGAAATAACACATATGGAATCATGTAGTAACCAAAAAAGTGATAAACATATCAAAATATATTTTATATTTCAGATTCTTCAAATAGCCACCTTTTGCCATGACAGCTTTGCACACTCTTGGCATTCTCACAACCAGTTTCATGAGGTAGTCACCTGGAATGCATTTCAATTAACAGGTGTGCCTTGTTTAAAAGTGAATTTGTGGAATTTCTTTCATTCATAATGCATTTGAGCCAATCACTTGTATGGGTGGTATACAAGGTAGGGGTGGTATACAGAAGATAGTCCTATTTGGTAAAAGATCAAGTCTATATTATAGCAAGAAGAACTCAAATAAGCAAAGAGAAACGACAGTCCATCACTACTTTAAGACATGAAGGTCGGTCAATACGGAAAATTTCAAGAACTTTGGAAGATTCAAGTGCAGTCGCAAAATCCATCAAGCGCTATGATGAAACTGTCCTCATGAGGACCGCCACAGGAAAGGAAGACCCAGAGTTATCTCCCTCTGCTGCAGACGATAAGTTCATTAGAGTTACCAGCCTCTGATATTGCAGCCCAAATAAATGCTTCAGAGTTCAAGTAACAGACACATCTCAACATCAACTGTTCAGAGGAGACCGTGTCAATCAGGCCTTATTGGTTGAATTGCTGCGAAGAAACCACTATTAAAGACTACCAATATAAAGAAGAGACTTGCTTGGGCCATGAAACACGAGCAATGGACATTAGACCGGTGGAAATTTGTCCTTTGGTCTGGTCCAAATTGGAGATTTATGGTTCTAACCCCATGTCCTTATGTGGGTGAACGGATGATCTCTGCATGTGTATTTCCCACCGTAAAGCATGGAGGTGTTATGGTGTGGGGGTGCTTGGCTGGCGGCACTGTGATTCATTTAGAATTCAAGGCACACTTAACCAGCATTGCTATCACAGCATTCTGCAGCGATACGCAATCCCATCTGGTTTGCGCTTAGTGGGACTATCATTTGTTTTTCAACAGGACAATGACCCAACACACCTCCAGGCTGTGTAAGCGCTATTTGACCAAGGAGAGTGATGGAGTGCAGCATCAGATGACCTGGCGTCCACAATCCCTGTACCTCAACCCAATTGAGATGGTTTGGGATGAGTCGGACCGCAGAGTGAAGGAAAAGCAGCCAACAAGTGCTCAGCATATGTGGGAACTCCTTCAAGACTGTTGGAAAGGCATTCCAGGTGAAGCTGGTTGAGAGAATGCCAAGCGTGTGCAAAGCTCTCAAGGCAAAGGGTAGCTATTTGAAGAATCTTAAATATATTTTGATTTGTATAACACTTTTTGGGTTACAACATGATTCCATATGTGTTATTTCATAGTTTTGATGTCTTCACTATTATTCTACAATGTGAAAATAAAGAAAAGCCCTTGAATGAGTAGGTGTTCTAAAACTTTTGACTGGTAGTGTATGTACAGTAGAGATATGGAAAGTATGATTTTATAAGTCCTTAGACATTACATTTAATCTCCTGCTAATGGTTAAGCATAGTGAAGAGTGAATACTCACTATGGTAGGAATGTAGGTCTATGAGAGAAGCTCTGACTGTTTCCACTAAGGGGCAGTTGGGGAGAGCTAAAGTCAGGGGACTGGGAGAGATGAGCATGCTAGGAGTTGCTGATGATAAATCAAATTATCGACACCGACCATACCAATCATTTATCGCAGGGATTATGCTGATATTGTTCATTACGAGAAGTAGCCTATACGAGAGAAATGTGAAGTTTGAAATTAAATAAGTTTGCTAATATGGTGATTGTTAACGGGACAATTGATGGCTACAACCATCAAACTAGTAGTAGTAGTTTTAAAGGATCATTAAAACAAACACTCATGCACATTACTGTTATAAACTTATTGTTCTATTTATCGTTAGCGCATTAATTCAGGCAATTTATCGCGATATGGATTTTTGTCAATATCACCCAGGTCTAGTTCACTAATGTAATGTCCCAGGTCTAGTTCACTAATGTAGTGTCCCAGGTCGAGTTCACTAATGTAGTGTCCCAGGTCTAGTTCACTAATGTAATGTCCCAGGTCGAGTTCACTAATGTAGTGTCCCAGGTCGAGTTCACTAATGTAGTGTCCCAGGTCGAGTTCACTAATGTAGTGTCCAGTTCCCGACGTTCCACTAATGTAGTTCGTCCCAGGTCGAGTCACTAATAGTAGGTCCCAGGTCGAGTCACTAATGTAGCCTGTCCAGGTCGACCGTCTCACTAATGTAGTGTCCAGTCGAGTTCACTAATGTAGTGTCCCAGGTCGAGTCACTAATGTAGTGTCCCACCGTCGAGTTCACCTATGTAGGTCCAGCGCGAGTTCACATATGTAGTGTCCCAGGTCGAGTTCACTAATGTAGTGTCCCAGGTCGAGTTCACTAATGTAGTGTCCCAGGTCACGATTCCACTATTGTAGTGTCCCAGGTCGAGTTCACTAATTGTAGTGTCCCAGGTCGGAGTTCACTAATGTAGTGTCCCAGGTCGAGTTCACTAATGTAGTGTCCCAGTCGAGTTCACTAAGTGTAGTGTCCCAGGTCGAGTTCACTAATGTGCAGTGGTGCACTTCAGTGGTCCCAGGTGAGTTCACTAATGTAGTGTCCCAGGTCGACGTCCACTAATGTAGTGCTCCAGGTCGAGTTCACTAATGTAGTGTCCCGGTCGAGTTCACTAATGTAGTGTCCCAGGTCGAGTCACTAATGTAGTGTCCCAGGTCGAAGTTCACTCTTGTAGTGTCCCAGGTCGAGTTCACTGATGTAGTGTCCCAGGCTCGGTTCACTGATGTGTCCCAGGTCGAGTTCACTAATTGTAAGTTCCAGGTCGATGATGTTCACTTGATGTAGTGTCCCAGGTCGAGTTCACTAATGTAGTGTCCCAGGTCGAGTTCACTAATGTAGTGTCCCAGTCGAGTTCACTGATGTAGTGTCCCAGGTCGAGTTTCACTGATGTAGTGTCCCAGGTCGAGTTTCACTGATGTAGTGTCCCAGGTCGAGTTCACTGATGTAGTGTCCCAGTCGAGTTCACTGATGTAGGTTCCCAGTCGAGTTCACTAATGTTAGTGTCCCAGGTCGGACGTTCACTAATGTAGTTCCCAGTCGATGTTCACTGATGTAGTGTCCCAGGTCGAGTTCACTGATGTAGTGTCCCAGGTCGAGTTCACTGATGTAGTGTCCCAGGTCGAGTTCACTGATGTAATGTCCTAAGGAATAGATAGGACTGCAGACAGAAGTAGTGCACTATAACCTATATGAAATTCAGATTTGCTATGTGCCAAGTTGCATGTTGGGAGCTGTGATCTGTCTCGCAGTATCCTCTTGCATGCTGTGTGGCTCCAGTCTGCCTGCTCGCTCTCCCTCTCTCTCTCCTATCTGCTCTTTCACTCTTCTTCCTCTCTCTCTCTGCACGCTCTTTCTCTCCCTMTCTTTTCTCTGTGTCTACAATGGTCCTGTGCTGGTCAGTTCTCTTACCAGTGTAATATTTCTCACTCCACAGCGAAGGCACTGAGGACAAGGAGATCGAGACCAAGGATGAATCCTGCGGTATGACATAGTTACTTCTATCATTAACTGCACCGGATATCGATGGCAAATAGGCTGCTTTATATTCTCTTAGTAATTTCTACATGAAGCATTTGATAGTAACTTGGTCCCTATCAGCTACAAACAGTACATACCTTACCATGTTGCAAAGCCACACTACAAACAGAACCACCTCAGCATGCACCTGAGCAGCATGAAGACATATCCCTGTCCTTCTAAGTCCTGTGTGGTAATACGTAGTTCCCTGCTATAGATTAAGAGTGGTTAGACTAGGAGACTTGGCGATGTGTGTGTGTCTGTGCTGCTAGGAGGGGAATTCACCCAACGCCCACACATTCAGCCACACTGCCACTCATTCATCTATTCTGCCTGAGGTCTCTGCCTGAGGTCTCTGCCTGTCAGACCAGATTCCCCAGTGGACTGAGGGGTTAAGGCTCCAGGCTGTGTCAGACCCAGGCTCAGCCAGCTAAGTGGGGGAGGGAGCGTGGGAAACAGGCTTGGCCCAGAGGAAATACAGGGAGAGCTGGTTGGATGATATATTACTGTACTATAGGGACGACTGTCAGACAGAGACAGGAGTGGGAGGAAGCTGATATCTCTTCTCTCCCCCTTCAGGTTCAGTGCGTGTGGGCCAGGCTCAGGCTTACAGGCACCTCCTGGTGGTAAATTCTGAGCTCAGGGAGATGACTACTGACCCACAGCACATGACCTTTGACCCCCAGCTCAGGAGCATGCTGCAGTGGGCAGCGGCCTCCATGGCTGACCTGCCCATGGTACAGCTGAGTCCTAGTGGCAGCAGGGGGCTGCAGCAGGTGAGTAACCTTAACCCACGACCAAAGGATTACACACACAGTGGTACCTCAGTCTTTACTGCGGTGTGTATTAGTTACTGCTTGCTGAGCTGTGTTCTGTCTGCCCTTCCAGCTGCCTGCGGTGGTCCAGAGGCTGAAGGAGAGGGAGTGGAAGGTGGGAGAGCTGCTCCAAGCCCTGCTGCGTTACTGTGAGGAGACCCAAACCCACACCCCACCCCAGTCTGAACCCAGAGAGGCGGGGAGAGCATCCCACCACACTCCCCTCTTCCAGTGGCTCCTGGAGCACGCTTAGGCTGACTGCACCTCCCCTCCCTCCTTACCTCTCCCCAACACTGCTTACTGTACAGTATATCTGTGAAGCCTGCTACATAGTGAGCACTACCTGTTAAACTAAACCCTATGAAGATTCCCATCACTTCTCAGTGATGTGCAGCGTACCTGCCAAACCCCCAATCTAGCCTCCTCGTACCGTGGATCCTGTCCCTTATAGGGCTGTACCCCCATCATTACCCAGAGGGCGCTATTAAAAACAGCTATTCTTATTATTGTGTGCGTGCGTGGGCATATTGCATGCCGTGACTGAAAGCAATGGTGTATTTTCTTCTCTTTTCTCTGGTTTTGTTGTGGTTGTTTTTAAAGGGATTCTTCTGGATTTTCTATTCCCTCAGTCAGATGAACACCCGGATAGCATTGGCGCAATGACTGGGAGTCTATGGTGTCTACTAGCATGCCAGCAGTTACCTATAGACTTCCACACATTGTGCTAACGCTAGTTAGCAATTGCACTAACACTAGTTAGCAACGTTCAAACTGCATGCAAAGGCATATCCGGTATCCATTGGTTTACCTGACTCTTCATTGCCGAAATCTCAAAGTATCCCTTTAATATTGGTCTGTATATCAAGTGTTGATTAGTGTGCTGTCGTTGACGACTGGCTTTGTTAAAGCGCTCCTACCCTGGTGCTACAGAGAGTAACTTTAACCTCTGTTACAGACAGTAACCTTCTGTTACAGTGGGAAGGCGAGAGAGGAACCTTAAACTCTGTTACAGACAGTAACCTTCTGTTACAGTGGGAGGGCGAGAGAGTAACCTTAACCTCTGTTACAGGGGGAGAGCGAGAGAGTAACCTTAACCTCTGTTACAGGGGGAGAGCGAGAGAGTAACCTTAACGGCCTGTTACACAGAGAAAGGGAAACCTGACAGATGTACGGAGACAGAGGGGGGGGGGGGGCCTGAACCGTGTTAGATTGAGAGCTAGGGGTAGAGAAATGTCAGTGAAAGGGAGAGGAGGGAGAAAGAGATGAAGTGAAAGTGTTTCTGTTCGGAGTCCCCATAGCTGCCAGATGTCATCACCTTAGCTCTCCTCTGTGGTGGTGTTTCCACATGATTGGGGACCAACGACACACACATGAATACACTCACATGAATACACATGCGCCACATGAATACACATGCCTACATGAATACACTCGCTCACATGAATACACATACACTCACATGAATACCCTCACATGAATGCACACTCACATGAATATGCACACATGAATACACATACACGCACATGAATACACGCACATGAATACACATACACGCACATGAATGCACACACTCACATGAATACACCCACTCACATGAAACATTCACATGAATACATTCACATGAATACACACACACACACACACACACACACACACACATGAATACACATACACTCACATGAATACACACATACACACATGAATACACATACACTCACATGAATACACATACACTCACATGAATACACATGCTCACATGAATACACATACACTCACATGAATACAAGTGCATGTGATTCTAACCCCCTTCACGATGTGTATAACTGAGTTTAAAGATCACATGTCCTTTGAAAAGATAATTGTTTACAACATATGAGTGGCCTCAATATAATGGGTCACATTACATGATATAATATCTACGTGTCTACCATGTTCTAAGTGTAAAACACACAATGAACCTAGCAGCAGACTTGTTTATCAAACATTTTATTTTGTAAAGGATGTTACTAAATTTAAGATTTAATTGAAATATGAGAAACTGCTCTATTATATGAAGGAAGCCTTGATTATCAGTCAGCTGTATGTTTCCATTAGCTACAGTAGAGACTTCCTACTATAGAGTGCGTGCTTTATCCATGTGATGCGCTGGTTATCTAGAAGGCCTTGTCCACTGCTGGGAACGTCCTATGACACACACACACACAGTACATGTCTAATAAAAACATGTTCCAGTCTGCACCTCTCAACCACAACTGATCGGTTATAGCTCAGCGCACACACACAGTTTAGGGAATCTGACCCCCCAACTTCCCTCTCCTACCCCCAACACAGAAAACACACACACAGTTTAGGGAATCTGACCCCCACAACTTCCTTCTTACCCCCAACACAGAAACACACACACACAGTTTAGAAATCTGACCCCCACAACTTCCCTCTCTTACCCCAACACAGAAACACACACAACAGTTTAGGAATCTGACCCCCAACTTCCCTCTCCTACCCCCAACACAGAAACACACACACACAGTTTAGGAACTGACCCGCAACTTCCTCTCCTACCCCCAACACAAAACACACACACAGTTTAGGGAATCTGACCCCCACAACTTCCCTCTCTTACCCCAACACAGAAACACACATCCCTCTCTTACCCCCAACACAGAAACACACACACACAGTTTAGGGAATCTGACCCCACAACTTCCCTCTCTTACCCCCAACACAGAAACCACACAACACAGTAGGGAATCTGACCCCGCAACTTCCCTCTCTACCCCAACACAGAAACAACACACACAGCTTAGGAATCTACCCCGCAACTCCCTCTCTTACCCCAACACAAAACACACCACACAGTTTAGGAATCTGACCCCCGCAACTTCCCTCTCTTACCCCCAACACAGAAACACACACACAGTTTAGGGAATCTGACCCCCGCAACTTCCCTCTCTACCCCCAACACAAGAAACACACACACAGTTTAGGAATCTGACCCCCGCAACTTCCCTCTCTTACCCCAACACAAAACACACACACAGTTTAGGGAATCTGACCCCCGCAACTTCCCTCTCTTACCCCCAACACAGAAACAACACACACAGTTAGAGGAATCTGACCCCCGCAACTTCCCTCTCTTACCCCCAACACAGAAACACACACACAGTTTTAGGGAATCTGACCCCCGCAACTTCCCCTCTCTTACCCCCAACACGAAAACACACACACAGTTTAGGGAATCTGACCCCCGCAACTTCCCTCTCTTACCCCCAACACAGAAACACACACACAGTTTAGGGAATCTGACCCCGCAAACTTCCCTCTCTTACCCCCAACACAAGAAACAACACACACAGCTTAGGGAATCTGACCCCCGCAACTTCCCTCTCTTACCCCCAACACAGAAACAACACACAAGCTTAGGGAATCTGACCCCCGCAACTTCCCTCTCTTACCCCCAACACAGAAACACCACACACAGCTTAGGGAATCTGACTCCCGCAAACTTCCCTCTCTTACCCCCAACACAGAAAAACACACACACAGCTTAGGGAATCTGAACCCCGCAACTTCCCTCTCTTACCCCCAACACAGAAACACACACACAGCTTAGGGAATCTGACCCCCGCAACTTCCCTCTCTTACCCCCAACACAGAAACACACACACAGCTAGGGAATCTGACCCCCGCAACTTCCCTCTCTTACCCCCAACACAGAAACACACACACACAGCTTAGGGAATCTGACCCCCGCAACTTCCCTCTCTTACCCCCAACACAGAAACACACACACACAGCTTAGGGAATCTGACCCCGCAACTTCCCTCTCTACCCCCAACACAGAAACACAACACAAAGCTAGGGAATCTGACCCCCGCAACTTCCCTCTCTTACCCCCAACACAGAAACACACACACAGCTTAGGGAATCTGACCCCTGCAACTTCCCTCTTCTTACCCCAACACAGAAACACACACACAGCTTAGGAATCTGACCCCTGCAACTTCCCTCTCTTACCCCCAACACAGAACACACACACACAGCTTAGGGAATCTGACCCCTCCAACTTCCCTCTCTTACCCCAACACAGAAACACACACACAGCTTAGGGAATCTGACCCCCAGCAACTTCCCTCTCTTACCCCCAACACAAGAAACACACACACAGCTTAGGGAATCTGACCCCCCAACTTCCCTCTCTTACCCCCAACACCAAAACACACACACAACTTAGGGAATCTGCCCCCCACACTTCCCTCTCTTACCCCCAACACAGAAACACACACAAAGCTTAGGGAATCTGACCCCCACAACTTCCCTCTCTTACCCCCAACACAGAAACACACACACAGCTTAGGGAATCTGACCCCCCAACTTCCCTCCTTACCCCCAACACAGAAACACACCACAAAGCTTAGGGAATCTGACCCCCACAAACTTCCCTCTCTTACCCCCAACACAGAACACACACAACACAGCTTAGGAATCTGACCCCCGCAACTTCCCTCTCTTACCCCCAACACAAACACACACAAACTTAGAATCTGCACCCCCACAACTTCCCTCTCTTACCCCCAACACAGAAACACACACACAGCTTAGGGAATCTGACCCCCGCAACTTCCCTCTCTTACCCCCAACATAGAACCACACACACACACACACATCCGGCACTACTCCTGCTATGAATGCACTTTTAGGGAGGTGAGGTGAGGATGGGCATTCCCACTCTGGTTGCCCCAGGCTTCTGCCTCCTTAAAGATGATACCACAACTTGATGACACTTCTGAGTGAGTGGCCCCATATCCTGTTAAGGTTAACCTTAATCACACACAGTCAGTCAACCACAGTAGCCAACACACACACAGACCCTAAAGGAATCTCTGGCGTTGTGACACGCTGTGATGATGATTTGTATTATTAAGGGAATTTCAGACAATGTGAAATTATGGGGATATTGACCATGATGTGGCATCTCTACGCTGTATTATAAACTGGGTGGTTCAAGCCCTGAATGCTGATTGGCTGACAGTCCATATACCACGGGTATGACAAAGCGTTTATTTTTATTGTTCGAATTATGTTTTTTAACCAGTTTATAATTGCAATATGGCACATCGGGGGTTTGTTGTTTATGGCCAATATACCACGGCTAAGGGCTGTATCCAAGCACTCTGCGTTGCGCCTTTCCTAAGAACAGCCCTTAGCCGTGGTATTTTGGCCTTATACCACACCCCTCATGCCTTATTGCTTAAATATACCATGGCCTGCATGCCCACATTGAAAAGTTGAGTTTGCATGGCTGTTCTGCTGCTGATGTCACTGTAACAACAAACAGATTCTAGTTCATTAACCCTTTGAGGAGGGAGATCTTAGAACACTCTCAGTATTATATTATGACATTTCAATGATTGCATTAGCAGGCCTTTGTGCTGTGATCAATTACAACCAGTATGCCTGTACGTACTCCTGAAATGGTTAATTTCTATATTTCTGCACTGTACTATAGCTACACCATCAGCAGAGCCATTCTGTGTTTAGTAGCAGCATGGCCTGATCCTCATGCTCTTCATCACTTGAATATTATTATATTGACATGCCTGTCCTTGAACGAGCCCCAATGACACTTCAGCTGTGCAATATCCCCTGTTAAAACTCTCCGACAGCATACAGTATAGACTATAGACTCCCACGTTGTCAAACTCCCTGACAGCATACAGTATAGACTCCACGTTGTCAAACTCCCCTGACAGCATACAGTATAGACTCCACGTTGTCAAACTCCTGACAGCATACAGTATAGACTCCACGTTGTCAAAACTCCGACAGCATACAGTATAGACTCCCACGTTGTTCAAACTCTCCCTACAGTCCATACAGTATAGACTCCACGTTGTCAAACTCCTGACGCATAACAGTATAGACTCCACGTTGTCAAACTCCGACAGATACAGTATAGACTCCACGTTGTCAAACTCCCTGACAGCATACAGTATAGACTCCACGTTGTCAAACTCTCGACAGCATACAGTATAGACTCCACTTGTCAAACTCCCTGACAGCATACAGTATAGACTCCACGTTGTCAAACTCCTGACAGCATACAGTATAGACTCCACGTTGTCAAACTCCCTGACAGCATACAGTATAGACTCCACGTTGTCAAACTCCGACAGCATACAGTAATAGACTCCACGTTGTTCAAACTCCGACAGCATACAGTATAGACTCACGTTGTCAAACTCCGACAGCATACAGTATAGACTCCACGTTGTCAAACTCCGACAGCAAACAGTATAGACTCCACGTTGTCAAACTCCCTGACAGTATAGACTCCACGTTGTCAAACTCCCTGACAGCAACAGATAGACTCCACGTTGTCAAACTCCCTGGACAGCATACAGTATAGACTCCATGTTGTCAAACTCCCTGACAGCATACAGTATAGACTCCACGTTGTCAAACTCCCTGACAGCATACAGTATAGACTCCACGTTGTCAAACTCCCTGACAGCATACATGATAGACTCCACGTTGTCAAACTCCGACAGCATACAGTATAGACTCCACGTTGTCAAACTCTGGCAGCATACAGTATAGACTCCACGTTGTCAAACTCCCTGACAGCATACAGTATAGACTCCACGTTGTCAAACTCCCTGACAGCATACCAGTATAGACTCCATTGTTGTCAAACTCCGACAGCATACAGTATAGACTCCACATTGTCAAACTCCCTGACAGCATACAGTATAGACTCCAGGTTGTCAAATTCCGACAGCATACAGTATAGACTCCACTGTTGTCAAACTCCGACAGCATACAGTATAAACTCCACGTTGTCAAACTCCCCTGACAGCATACAGTATAGACTCCACGTTGTCAACTCCGACAGCATACAGTAATAGACTCCACGTTGTCAAACTCCCTGACAGCATACAGTATAGACTCCACGTTGTCAAACTCCGACAGCATACAGTATAGACTCCACGTTGTCAAACTCCCTGACAGCATACAGTATAGACTCCACGTTGTCAAACTCCCTGACAGCATACAGTATAGACTCCACGTTGGTCAAACTCCGACAGCATACAGTATAGACTCCACGTTGTCAAACTCCGACAGCATACAGTATAGACTCCACGTTGCAAAACTCCGACAGCATACGTATAGACTCCACGTTGTCAAAACTCCGACAGCATACAGTATAGACTCCACGTTGTCAAACTCCGACAGCATACAGTATAGACTCCACGTTGTCAAACTCCGACAGCATACAGTATAGACTCCACGTTGTCAAACTCCCTGACAGTATAGACTCCACGTGTTCAAACTCCCTGACAGCATACAGTATAGACTCCACGTTGTCAAACTCCGACAGCATACAGTATAGACTCCACGTTGTCAAACTCCGACAGCAACAGTATAGACTCCCACGTTGTCAAACTCCCTGACAGCATACAGTATAGACTCCACGTTGTCAAACTCCACAGCATACAGTATAAACTCCACGTGTCAAACTCCCTGACAGCATACAGTATAGACTCCACGTTGTCAAACTTCCTGACAGCATACAGTATAGACTCCACGTTGTCAAACCCTGACAGCATACAGTATAGACTCCACGTTGTCAAACTCCCTGACAGCATACAGTATAGACTCCACGTTGTCAAACTCCCTGACAGCATACAGTATAGACTCCACGTTGTCAAACTCCCTGACAGCATACAGTATAGACTCCACGTTGTCAAAACTCCCTACAGCATACAGTATAGACTCCACGTTGTCAAACTCCGACAGCATACAGTATAGACTCCACGTTGTCAAACTCCCTGACAGCATACAGTATAGACTCCACGTTGTCAAATCCGACAGCATACAGTATAGACTCCACGTTGTCAAACTCCTGACAGCATACAGTATAGACTCCACGTTGTCAAACTCCCTGACAGCATACAGTATAGACTCCACGTTGTCAAACTCCCTGACAGCATACAGTATAGACTCCACGTTGTCAAACTCCCTGACAGCATACAGTATAGACTCCACGTTGTCAAACTCCCTGACAGCATACAGTATAGACTCCACGTTGTCAAACTCCCTGACAGCATACAGTATAGACTCCACTTGTCAAACTCCCTGACAGCATACAGTATAGACTCCACGTTGTCAAACTCCCTGACAGGCATACAGTATAGACTCCACGTTGTCAAACTCCCTGACAGCATACAGTATAAGACTCCACGGTGTCAAACTCCCTGGACAGCATACAGTACATAGGACTCCCGTTTGTCAACACTCCCTGACAGCATACAGTATAGACTCCACGTTGTCAAACTCCCTGACAGCATACAGTATAGACTCCACGTTGTCAAACTCCCTGACAGCATACAGTACAATAGTAGGCCACTGCTGATGCCTTATGTATTAACACTGATTCTCTGAGCTGCCAAATGTTGCTGATCCATGTGAAATATGAAGGAAATGTTTCACATTGTTTATAACCTTAACGTATCAGAACACTTAATCAAAAGTACTTTAATAGTTGTAGTAAAAAAAGCACATTCCCAAAATGTATAGGGGAAACGTAGGTATTAATAGGAGAAAATCTATGTAATCAAAGAGGAATGTATGGAGGAGAGAGTATATAGAACCTGTAAGAGTAAGCCAACTATGCCACATTATAATAACACCGTTTGCAGAGTCTGAGGGGGATTGTAATATGTTGAGTTTGTAAACATATAGACAGCTCATCTGTCGGGCCCTCCTGTATCGATCACTGTACCTGTACATTCCTATGTTTTCCTTCACAGGCCACCTGTCTGGCCGCCTGCCTGCCGCTATGTGTTATTTAAAGCTGAATGTGCGTCTGCAGAGAAATGACTCCACAGTATCAGATGTACTATCAGGTGTAAAGTCTGTTTTGTTACTGTCAGTGTTGCAGTGTTACTATCATCCTGTCTTGCACAGCAGAAGGCAACCTGTGTTTACGCGATCCTGTATTTTTCCTGTTCTTTGTAAAATCTTGTCAATTAAGATATTTAATGCTAATTTATGTAAGTTATAACAGTGAGTACACTACTAGTCCCCTTCTAGTGACATTGCTAAAAAGCTCACATTCTAAGCTTGACGTCGAAGCACTATTTGTAATTGTTTAAGCTGTGTGTAACAATAAAGCTTTTTCATGTGCTCTGATATTCTGATTCTGCCTAATTACCTACCTAGTATACAGATTTGTTTGTGTGATGTAGAGAATGTTGTCACTTATAGGTTATGCTGGAAATCATTAAGGTTGACTCTGTAAGACGTGCTTTTGGTCTTGCATACACCTCGTCCAGGTGTTTTGGGATTATTTTGGAGTGGGGGGGTGCTTTTTCTCAGAACTGCCATTCAAACAAGCAGTCGCTTCACTTGCATCATGTCAATGGTGGTACCACATAAACGGATCATTTGTAATTCTAAGAGGAAACAGTGAGATTCCTTAACGAAGCCAAACTCTTCTGTTCCTGACCAGTGTTTTTCATACGTGTTTATTCATCCATGCTGCCACACAGACAGCCATTGTTGGTACTGTATGTAATTACACATGGTTTCCCTCCCGTCCATATGTCTGTAATTATGCATTAGTGTTACAGCACAATGCTGAGGGCCTGTCAGTGTGCTGTTCTGCCCCAGAGGCCTGAGATGAATGGTAGCTAGTGTCTGTCTTTCTGACAGGAGGGGGGAGAAAGCTAATTGCAGGCTTATCACTGTGATACACAAGCTTTGGAATGTGACAGAGAGGCACATCTCTGCCAGTCAGAGAAGCCTGGATTTTCAAGTGGGACCAAGTGAATGAACTTGCGCTGCAATGAGGACTTCCATATCTTTATCATAGTCTGTCAACACCTCATGTTATAGGGTGTGCGCTCTTATTTGATCATGGACATCGGACTCCTCCTCAGGGCCTGAGCGGCGCATGTGCAACCAACTGAGCTATTGGAACCACAAAGTTCTGTTAGTCAGCGCCTCACCCTCTCGGGTGCGTATTCAGTATTCTGTTATTTACATTATTGACATCTGACTCTCAGGCTGTGACTGGTGTGGTCTGCCTCTGACGTCAGACGGGCTGGGCCCAGGTCTGGAATCCACCCCTGGGTCGGCCGTGATTCAACAGGCCAGTGACATCACTTCCCTCCCTACACCAACAAACGGCAAGGTTGTGGGGAGAGACCACTGGAGAGGAAGAGGGGGGTTTAAGTCAGGCCTATGGAATCCATTACATACGGGCTCAAGGCTTTGTGTCTGTGAGGGGAACTCCAGCTACATCATCTATTCATCTTTTTTAAAATCTATTTTCCTTTATTATTTTCCAGTAACCCTACTACCCCTCCCCGAATTGGAGTAAACTAATGAACAATAACACTTAGGCTTTTACTTTCAGCTTATATACATTTTACGGACACAATGTATTTTACAATAGTTTTGTTTTTACTCCTATCCCTCAACCCCTCCCATCTATTTCTGAAGACCATCCAGTTCTATTTGCCATATTTTTAACTGCTGTTTCACAAAAGTTCTGAACCTATATAAATTTTATGGACACAGTATATTTTACATGAGTTATCTTATTAGCCTAGTGGTTAGAGCGTTGGGCCAGTAACCGAAAGGTTGCTAGATCGAATCCCCGAGCTGACAAGGTAAAAATCTGTTGTTCTGCCCCTGAACAAGGCAATTAACCCACTGTTCCTAGGCCATCATTGTAAATACGAATTTGTTCTTAACTGACTCACCTAGTTAAATAAAGGTTAAATAAAAAAATAATTAGTCCCACCCTTCAGCTCCACTCAACCCCTCCCATCTCTCTCTTAACACCATCCATATTGGATTTCTATTTGCCATATTTTAACTGAGCTGTGATGTTTTACAAAAGTTCTGAACCTTTCTATTCTCATAGTTTCTACAGATTGTAAATTAAATAAACATTTTTGCTAAAAGTATTATGTTATGGATTGATTGACTGACTTTTCAAATCACCCAGTATTGCTATCTGCAGCATTAGCTCCAGGTAAATGTTGCAATTCTTCAGCCATTCCTGGACCTGCAACCAAAAACAAACTACATATGGACAGTAACAAAACAAATTATCTAATGATTGTCTCTTCGCAGAAAAATTTGCGGAGCTGGGATGGTTGTATCCCCAATATAACATATTGGTTGCAAATTCTAAGTTTTGAATCAGGTGTTGTTTTTATCAGTTCATTAACCATGTAACATGGAATCGGTACATCGAAAATCTCTTCCCAACTATTTTGCAAAATGTAGCTGCCAATTTCTTTGTTCCTTAAATTAAACTGGTATACTTTATTTGTCATCATTTTCTTTAACCAAGTTTGGTCGTTAATGCAGGGCCAACAGACAAGTTCTTTACATTTTCCCCCTTCTACTTGCCTCTTCCATTTTTGCGGTAATGCTGCAATTAGTTGGTTGTAATTTTGGGTAGAGCAGTAATTTCCATATTTTTGTTAGCAACATGTGTGACAACTCCACCAATCCTATTTGTGATATCATTATTATATCAAGATTATACTTATTTTATTTATTTGAAAAATGTTTTTTTTTATCAGTTAGTACATTTGAGTTTAAACACACTATTTGTTGTATTATTTGTTCTGTCTTTTCTGGTGGATTAAACTGAAATTGCAACCAACTTTTATATGGCTATTTTTAAAAATAGCGATATTTTGGAGATTATTTCATATTCCAATAACCGAGTGAGAGGTTGTAATCTGAATAAAGGGGAAAAGGCCATTCTTGAACATGTGGTGAGACGTTCTTACTAATCTGCTAGAGAACCAGTTTGAATTTAAGTACAACTTTTGTATGACTGATATGACTGGCTTCTAGTGATAGGTCTAATGCTTTAATATTTAGTCATTTCTGCCTTCTGAATTCATATTCATTATATAAATAGGCCCATTTAATTTTGTCTGGCTTGCCGTTCCAAATTAAATGTTTAAAAAAAAAATGATTTAAAAAACAGATCACTAGGTGTAGACAAGACCATAAGCAAATAGGTCAAATGGGATATGACTAAAGAGTTAATCAGGGTGATTTTTCCACAAATAGACAGGTACAGTGCATTCAGAAAGTATTCAGACCCTTTGACTTTTTCCACATTTTATTACATTACAGCCTTATTCTAAAATGGATTAAAAAGACATCTAAAATCTCAATCTACACACAATACCCCTGATAAAAGCAAAAGCATTTATTTTATTTTATAAATAAACTGAAACATAAATATTCAGATCCTTTTCAAATTACTTTGTTGAAGCAGCTTTGGCAGTGATTACAGCCTTGAGTCTTCTTGGGTATGACGCTTCAAGCTTGACACAACTGTATTTGGGGACTTTCTCCCATTCTTCTCTGCAGATCCTGTCAAGCTCTGTCAGGTTGGGTGGGGAGCGTCACTGCACAGCTATTTTCAGGTCTCTCCAGAGATGTTCGGTTGGGTTCAAGTCCGGGCTCTGGTTGGGCCACTTAAGGACATTCAGAGACTTGTCCCAAAGCCACTCCTGCGTTGTCTTGGCTGTGTGCTTAGGGTTATTGTCCTGTTGGAAGGTGAACCTTCGCCCCCTGAGGTCCTGAGTGCTCTGGAGCAAGTTTTATGCTGTAATAGACTATGTGCCGGGGGGTTAGGGTCAGTCTGTTATATCTGGTGTAATTCTCCTGTCTTATCCGGTGTCCTGTGTGAATTTAAGTATCTTCCATCAAATTCTCTCTCTGCCCTCCCGGAGGACCTGAGCCCTGGGACCATGCCTCAGGACTACCTGGGCTGATGACTCCTTGCTGTCCCCAGTCCACCTGGTCGTGCTGTTGCTCCAGTTTGAACTATTCTGCCTGCGGCTATGGAACCCTGACCTGTTCACCGGACGTGCTACCTTGTCCCAGACCTGCTGTTTTCAACTTTCTCTCTACTGCACCTGCTGTTTCGACCTCTGAATGTCCGGCTATGAAAAGCCAAGTGACATTTACTCCTGATGTACTGACCAGTTGCACCCTCTACAACCACTGTGATTATTATTAGATCCTGCTGGTCATCTATGAACGTTTGAACTTCTAACTTCTAACTTCCATTAAGTCCAGAACAATCTGGACTTAATGGCCATGTACTGTTATCTCCACCCGGCACAGCCAGAAGAGGTCTAGCCACCCCTCAGAGACTGGTTCCTCTCTAGGTTTCTTCCTAGCCACCGAGCTTATACATCTGCATTGTTTGCTGTTTGGGGTTTTAGGCTGGGTTTCTGTATAG
Organism: Salvelinus sp. IW2-2015; assembly: GCF_002910315.2. NCBI lineage: Eukaryota > Metazoa > Chordata > Actinopteri > Salmoniformes > Salmonidae > Salvelinus > Salvelinus sp. IW2-2015. The sequence continues at coordinate 30,413,247 of NC_036839.1, forward strand.
CACTTTGACATCTGTTGATGTAAAAAGGGCTTTATAAATACATTTGATTGATTGATTGTTTTTATCAAGGATCTCTGTACTTTGCTCCATTCATCTTTCCCTCGATATTGACCAGTCTCCCAGTCCCTGCCTCTGAAAAACATCCCCAAAGCATGATTCTGCCAACACCATGCTTCACCGTAGGGATGGTGCCACGTTTCCTCCAGACGTGACGTTTTGATATTCAGGCCAAAGAGTTCAATCTTGGTTTCATCAGACCAGAGCATCTTGTTTCTCTTGGTCAGAGTCCTTTTGGCAAACTCCAAGCGGCATGTCATGTGCCTTTTACTGTACCAGCCGGGAGTGGCTCCCGGCTGGTACTCTACCATAAAGGCCTGATTGGTAGAGTGCTGAAGAAATGGTTGTCCTTCTGGACAGTTCTCCCATCTCCACAGATGAACTCTGGAGCTCTGTCATAGTGACCATCGGGTTCTTGGTCACCTCCCTGACCAAGGCCCTTCTCCCCGATTGCGCAGTTTGGCCAGGTGGCCAGCTCCAGGAAGAGTCTTGGTGGTTCCAAACGTGTTCCATTTAAGAATGATGGAGGCCACTGTGTTCTTGGAGACCTTCAGTGTTGCAGAATTATTTTGTTACCCTTCCCCAGATCTGTGCCTCGACGCAATCCTATTTCGGAGCTCTACGGGCAATTCCTTCAACCTCATGGCTTGGTTCTTTCTCTGACATGCACTGTCAACTGTGGGACCTTATATAGACAGATGTGTGCCTTTCCAAATCATGTCCAATCAACTGAATTTACCACAGGTGGACTGCAATCAAGTTGTAGAAACATCTCAAAGATGATCAATGGAAACAGGATGCACCTGAGCTCAATTTCAATTCTCATAGCAAAGGGTCTGAATACTTATGTAAATAAGGTATGTTTTTTATATTTTATTAACTAGCAAACATTTCTAAAAACCTGTTATCGCTTTGTCATTATGGGGTATTGTGTGTAGATTGATTACGAAATTGTTTAAAAAAAATCAATTTTAGAATAAGGCTGTAACGTAACAAAGTGGAAAAGGTCAAGGAGTCTGAATACTTTCCAAATGCACTGTATTTTCCTTTCCACGGAAGCATAATCTATTCTACACCAGGCCTCTGTTCACCCTCGCTCTGTTCAAGAAAATACCTTTCTGTTATTCTTGTGTGGGTGGAGTTTCTGTCTTGATAATTCAGTGTGGGTGTTTCGTTAATTAGGGAACTCAGAAAGGCTGGGGAGTTTGTGGGTGACCTGTGCTCTCTACAGGGGGAAAAACGTGGCAGATCACATAGATTCATATCCTTTCTGGGTTTAATAAATCTATGAAGGTTTTATGGTTAACAGACCACTTCACTTATGTAACAGCATCATAGCCCTGTTTTGCTGGGGCCACATTAAGAACCTATCTTCTTACAAGGTCATCTAAATGTTTATATGAAAATGATTATTGATGGTGTGATAAATTATGTCATACATATTTACATGAGTCTCCTTTAATCATGTTGACTTAATGACTGTTGGAGCAGAGATGAAACATCCTAATGAGCGACCCCCGAGTCACCACTCATCTTTCAACACATGAAGAGAACAATGCCCACCACTCCTCAGTGTTAGTTTTTGTTTATCAGTGAGAACACTTACAAATTCAAACTGTTTTATCTGATTTCAGGAGTGACCACAGAACATTGTTTTAGAGTTGCCTACAGAGTCGATAGTAGTCGTGGTAACCAGGAAGTCTTCAGAGTTCCGAGAGTGTGATGGTGAGTGTGTGTGTTGTCACATTCAAAACAACCGGTAACACGAAAATCCCCGACTTCAGTGCTTTCAAGACAACTGGGAAGTCGGGAACAAATGAGCTCCGACTGGGAATAATCGCTTTGAACTGTCATCCAACTCGGAATTCCAAGTTGGGAACTCGGGCATCTTTCTAGAGCTCTGACTTTCTGCCCGGAAGATCACTGACTTCATGATTTGACCTTGTTTTTTTACAGAGTTCCCAGATGTCTTGAAAGCACCATACGTGTGTGTTGTTTGTGTTCAGGGCAGTTCCGTATGGAAACGAGCTGCAGCTCTCTCACAGCCCCAACGACGAACACGACCTGACCCTGGTTACTATGGAAACCACCAACACCTGGGGAGAGAGATGAAAGAAAACAGAGGGAAATAAGAGGTCTGGTTAGAGGAGCAGCTGACTATGTTAAAAGGAGGGAATGACGAGAAAGTGTTTATCACCGTATGAACGGATGAGATGAGAAAGAGAAGACCTTTGGCGGAAGGGGAAATATCTCTGTCTAAGTGGGCCTGTTCGTGTTTTCCCTTGACCAGTGACTGAAACCCATGTTTTGACTAGGGTGACTGAAAACAGCAGATGGGAAGGGATAATAATTCAGTTTCACGAATTGTCTGTTCCTTTCCTCTGATCAACCTACACAGTATGCGCCAATGATGCCAAGCCTGACTCAGCGTTTGCGTGTTTGCGTGTTTGCATCCATGCGTGCTTGGTAAATGTGTTTTTGTTTTAAAAAAAGGGATACCCCTCAACAACTCACCTTTTTCCATGACATCAGGCCACTATCACATTCCCTGCACATCCCAAACACACACACACACACACACTTTGTGCATTACACACACATCACAGCCATATATCTCCAGGGTTGTAGTGTTTGAAGTGACCACAGAGAGGAAGGAGAGGTTAGGTTCAGAGGTTTTGTGAGGGAGATTGATGTCATTGTTGATCCTGCCCCAGTGTTGTACCTCCCAGATTCTGAAGAGCAGGCTACTGTAGTGGAGCTGGAACTGGCCTGGCAGCAGACATCCTATTGTCTGAATTAATGTTTCACCAGAGAGATGTGGTTTGAAGATGAACGGCACTAAGGAGGTCAACTAAAAAATCCAAAACTACAAACACACAGAACATGACTCCTCACATCCCTCCAGTCAGTAACAGCCTCTCACATATCTTTCTCTGTCTCTCTCCGTTTCTGTTTTCTCTCTCTTTGTTTCTCTCTCACAGTTCACACAGAGCAGCAGGTGTTCGGTCACTTGCCATAAGCAGTCGTAATATACTATGGCAGGTTATGACAATTGGCCAAACATAGTGACACAGGCAGTAGTTTAGATCGATGTTTGCTGTAGTTACTGTAGCTAGCTTATGGGTTCACTATTGTTAGTGTTACAGTTGAAGCACAGTGTGACCAATTCACACAGGCAGGAAACCGTCAGAGGGGAGAGAGGGATGAGGGAGTAGTAAAATGGAGAGATGAAGAGGCAGATGAAAGAAGTGATGTAATGCAGGGGTCCTGGTGAAGCAAAGACCGGCTGTGTTTATGTCATGTTGACAGGCGAATCACAGAAGAGATAATGTTTACCATACACACACACACACACACACACAACTACTTCAGTAAGATAATTAGAGGCTGGGCAGCCCTCAGACCCACAGCATTCTTCAGCTGAGATGCATTTCTCTTGGTGTGTTTTCGTGTTGTTTTTTTTGCAGGCAAATGTGTGTGTTGTAGACATTCAGATTTCTCAACCAGAGGTCATTCAGAGGGCAGTAGATGGCTGCCTCCCCTACACACACACTCACTTTCTACACACACATACACACCCTGATGGAAGTCATGGTCATGGTGTGATACTGCTCTCTTGAAACGTTTTGTCCCACGGTAGGAAACCCTACCAGCAGCATTAATACTGAAACATCATTAGTAAATAAACAGTGAATGTGATTCTGATGCCATGTTTGTATCTCCACCAGGGGACTGTGTTTCAATCCACAACCCACTGTCTGCTCTAATAATGTTCTGCATTCACCACCCCAACTCACCCACTCATAAAGCCACCCACAATCTAAACTATAGTGAACAAAAATGTAAAACGCAACATGTCAAGTGTTGGTCCCATGTTTCATGAGCTGAAATAAAAGATCCCAGAAATGTTCCATACGCACAAAAAGCTTATTTCTCTCAAATTGTGTGCACAAATTTGTTTACATCCCTGTTATTGAGCATTTATCCTTTGCTAAATAATCCATCCACCTGACAGATGTGGCATATCAAGAAGCTGATTTAACAGCATGATCATTACAGGTGCACCTTGTGCTGGGGACAATAAAAGGCCACTCTAAAATGGGCAGTTTTGTCACACTACAGAATGCCACAGATGTCTCAAGTTGAGGGAGTATTCAATTAGCATGCTGACTGCAGGAATGTCCACCAGAGCATTTAATATGTATTTCTCTACCATAAGCCACCTTCAACGTCATTTGAAGAATTTGTCAGTACGTCCAAGCGGTCTCACAACCGCAGACCATGTGTAACCACGCCAGCCCAGGACCTCCACATCTGACTTCTTCACTTGTGGGATCGTCTGAGACCAGCCACCCAGACAGCTGCTGATAACTGTGGGTTTACAGAACCGAAGAATTTACTGCACAAACTGTCACAAACCATTTCAGGGAAGCTCATCTACATGCTCATCATCCTCACCTTGGTCTTGACCTGACTGCAGTTCGGTGTCGTAACTGACTTCAGTAGCCAAATGCTCAACTTCAATGGCCACTGGCACGCTGGGGAAGTGTGCTCTTCATGGTTAAATCCCGGTTTCAACTGTACCGGGCAGATGACAGACAGCGTGTATGGCGTTGTGTGAGTGAGTGGTTTGCTGATGTCAACATTGTGAACAGAGTGCCCGGTACATGACATCAATCTCCCTCCCTAAACCTCTTAACCTAACCTCTTCTTCCTCTCTGTGGTCACTTCAAACACCACAGCCCTGGAGATATGATACAGTGTTAAGGTTAAATAAAATACATTTAAATACATTTTTGCGGTGGGGTTATAGTATGGGCAGGCATAAGCTATGGACAATGAACACAATTGCATTTTATCGGTGGCAATTTGAATGCACAGAGATATCGTAACGAGTTCCTGAGGTCCATTGTCGTAAAGATCTGTACACAATTCCTGGAAGCAGAACATGTCCCAGTTCTTCCATGGCCTGCATACTCACTAGACATGTCACCCATTGAGCATGTTTGGGATGCTCTGGATCGACGTGTATGACAGCATGTTCCAGTTCCCGCCAACATCCAGCAACTTCGCACAGCCATTGAAGAGGAGTGGGCCAACATTCCACAGTCCACAATCAACAGCCTGGTCAACTAGCTCTATACAAAGGAGATGTGTTGCGCAGCATTTGGCAAGTGGTGGTCACACCAAATACTGACTGGTTTTCTGATCCACGCCCCTACTTTTTTTAAAGGTCTCTGTGACAAACCGATGCATACAGTGGGGCAAAAAAGTATTTAGTCAGCCACCAATTGTGCAAGTTCTCCCACTTAAAAAGATGAGAGGCCTGTAATTTTCATCATAGGTACACTTCAACTATGACAGACAAAATGAGGGGAAAAAATCCAGAAAATCACATTGTAAGATTTTTAATGAATTTATTTGCAAATTATGGTGGAAAATAAGTATTTGGTCAATAACAAAAGTTTATCTCAATACTTTGTTATATACCCTTTGTTGGCCCTGTAACCTTCTTCTTTAAGGAGGCTCCTCTGTCCTCCACTCGTTACCTGTATTAATGGCACCTGTTTGAACTTGTTATCAGTATAAAAGACACCTGTCCAACCTCAAACAGTCACACTCCAAACTCCACTATGGCCAAGACCAAAGAGCTGTCAAAGGACACCAGAAACAAAATTGTAGACCTGCACCAGGCTGGGAAGACTGAATCTGCAATAGGTAAGCAGCTTGGTTTGAGACACATCAACTGTGGGAGCAATTATTAGGAAATGGAAGACATACAAGACCACTGATAATCTCCCTCGATCTGGGGCTCCACGCAAGATCTCACCCGTGGGTCAAAATGATCACAAGAACGGTGAGCAAAAATCCCAGAACACACGGGGGCCCTAGTGAATGACCTGCAGAGAGCTGGACCAAAGTAACAAAGCCTACCATCAGTAACACACTACGCCGCCCAGGGACTCAAATCCTGCAGTGCCAGACGTGTCCCCTGCTTAAGCCAGTACATGTCCAGGCCCGTCTGAAGTTTGCTAGAGAGCATTTGGATGATCCAGAAGAAGATTGGGAGAATGTCATATGGTCAGATGAAACCAAAATAGAACTTTTTGGTAAAAACTCAAGCTCG
>NC_036839.1:30419617-30504164 GCF_002910315.2 Salvelinus sp. IW2-2015
CCCAGCAACAGCCCCAAAACATCACTGCTCTAGAGGAGATCTGCATGGAGGAATGGGCCAAAATACCAGCAACAGTGTGTGAAAACCTTGTGAAGACTTACAGAAAACGTTTGACCTCTGTCATTGCCAACAGTCTGTGAGAGCCAGAAATCTTGCTTGTTTGTAGGTGACCAAATACTTATTTTCCACCATAATTTGCAAATAAATTAATTGAAAATCCTACAATGTGATTTTCTGGATTTTTTCTCCTCATTTTGTCTGTCATAGTTGAAGTGTACCTATGATGAAAATTACAGGCCTCTCTCATCTTTTTAAGTGGGAGAACTTGCACAATTGGTGGCTGACTAAATACTTTTTTGCCCCACTATATCTGTATTCCCAGTTGTGAAATCCATAGATTAGGGCCTAATGAATTTATTTAAATTTTCATATTTCCTTATTTGAAATAACTCAGTAAAATCTTTGAAATTGTTGCATGTTGCGTTTATTTTTGTTCAGTTTACATTGGTCTAATAAGCAAGAATATCCCTACTTAGACTACAATTTCTCAAATGTTCTTTTTAAAATGTATAGTTTTGATAAAACCACTGACTAATGTGATGTGAGATGTGGACGGAGAGTGTGTGTTGGAGTGGAAGTTGAACTTCACTGTATATGTCCTAGTTGCTAAGCAGGTTGCTATGTAATAATCCAGGAGACAGACCTTTGGTGGAGTCTGTCTACCTCTGTATGCTCTCTGAAAATGTGTGTTTATGCACAAAAGTGTGTGTGTGTGATGGCAGATTGGGGATGAAGTTGTGACCACAGAGGATGTGGGAGAGAGGGGAGAGACCGACAATACACGACTCTGAATGTTGTGACTCTTCATTCGACAAGGCAATTGTAATTAATTCTCTAATTCAGACTCTGAATAAATTAACTGAGGACACACATCTATTACACCTTGGGTACACAACTGTTTACCAGCAAATAACCTTGTTAGCAAAAACCCTCAATATTCTAGACTGCCCAATCAAATCAAGGACAAACTACTCCATTAGCAATTGAGTGAAATGTTGCACACAAAAACACGTCACCAATATTATCAAGTCCACCCAGCTGGCTCTCTATGTGTGGTAGCAATTGAGCCTGGGGACGGGGTTACAAATATCACAGACCAAAACTCCCAAACTGTGCATACACATCCACTTCCTTATTATAAAGTATTTGGCCATTCTAATTTAAAATCTCTGCCCACTTGTGGACTTCAAAATAACCTGAATCCAGTGAAATCACGCTGGTTGTTTTGAAACTGAAATAGCCATGAGAAGTCTAGACTACCGGAACCTTCTCTTCTCACTGTGACTTAACAGTCTGACATACTAGGGACGAGGTTCTGACCTTTAACCCCGCACCTCTTGCTTCAGACTGTGCTCTATGGGGAGGGCTAGTAATCAGATGGTCACTATATGGCCACTGTAGAAAGGTCAGTGGTGATATTGTCAGAATTGATGAGCAAGTAGAACATCTTTATATATATTCTTTGGGGTTAAGGTTAGGACGAGGCTTACTGGTTGCAGGTGAGTTGTTAAAGTCATAAGAATGGTTATATAGGTCTGTATGTATGTCCACTCCTGCCAATCTCCTTAATAGAACACTAGGGGTCTATTTAACACAGAATTCTCTCTCTCCAGCTCCCCCCCCCCGGAAGGAGCGTTGGGTTCGGTCCGCCCCACTCCTCTTCTGCAGAGACCAGAACAGCTCACATGGCAAAAACACAGAGGAATACCACACACACAAACACAACACCACCCAAACCTTTGCTGTACCACAGGCCGCTAGTCAGGTTCCTGGGCTGGGGGAAATAGCTGAGGGTTGAGCAGGAAAGCCACAGCTAAAACACGGTTCTCACTGTGTATTAAAGCACCCCTGACCGGGAGAGGAGCTAACAGGATCACAGTTAGAGGCAGGGGTAGAGCCACAGAAGAGCCAGAGGCACAGGGCCAGGGCACAGGCAGCCAAGTTCAAAGGTCATGGAGGAAGGGAAGGGGGTTTGTATTTGTATTATTATGGATCCCCATTAGCTGCTTCCAAAGCAGCATCTACTCTTCCCGGGGTCCAGTAAAATATATGGCAATTTATACAATTTCAAAACATTACATACATTACAACACACTGTGTTCCCTCAGGCCCATACTCCCCCCTACCACCTATCTATAGACTAAATCCATATGTATGTATAGTGTGTATGTTATCGTGTGTGTGTGTGTGTGTGTGTGTGTGTGTGTGTGTGTGTGTGTGTGTGTGTGTGTGTGTGTGTGTGTGTGTGTGTGTGTGTGTGTGTGTGTGTGTGTGTGTGTATGCATGTGTCTGTGCCAATGTTTGTGTTGCTTCACAGTCCCCGCTGTTGCATAAGGTGTTTTTTTAATCTGTTTTTTTAAATTGATTTTACTGATTACGTCAGTTACTTGATGTGGAACAGAGTTCCATGTAGTCATGGCTCTATGTAGTACTGTGTGCCTACCATAGTCTGTTCTGGACTTGGGGACTATGAAGAGACCTCTTGTGGCATGGCTTGGGGTATGCATGGGTGTCCGAGCTGTGTGCTCAGTAGTTTAGACAGACAGCTCGGTACATTCCACATGTCAATACCTCTCATAAATAAAAGTAGTGATGAAGTCAATCTCTCCTCCACTTTCAGCCAAGAGAGATTGACATGCATATTATTAATATTAGCTCTCTGTGTACATCCAAGGGCCAGCAGTGTTGCTCTGTTCTGAGCCAATTGCAATTTTCCTAAATCCTTTTTAAGGATTGCAGGCCTGTAGGACCTGCCTTGTTGCTAGTGTTGTTAAGAAGGCAGAGCATCACTTTTTATAGACAGACTTTCTCCTCATCTTAACTACTACTGTATCAATATGTATTGACCATGACAGTTTACAATCTAGTCTTACTCCAAGCAGTTTTGTCATCTCAACTTGCTCAATTTACACATTATTTATTACAAGATTTAGTTGAGGTTTAGGGTTTAGTGAGTGTTTTGTTCCAAATACAATGCTTTAGTTTTAGAAATATTTAGGGCTAACTTATTCCTTGCCACTCACTCAAACTAACTGCAGCTCTTTTGTGAGTGTTGCAGTCATTTCAGTCGCTGTAGTAGCTAACGTGTATACAGTAGTGTTGAGTCATCGGATACATAGACACTCTGGCTTTACTCAAAGTCAGTGTTTGCCTCTCCTATCAGATGAGTGCAGGTGAATGTCTACCAATGGAGGCAGGTTTGCAAACCATGTCAGGGAGGTCAAACCTAAAGGTCAGAAGGTTATTGAGTAGGATGTATTTTGCTCACCTACAATGGTAGTGACCTTGGCATCTGTCAGTAGATGGAGTGGGTTGTAAAGCATGTAGCCTATAAAGACCAGGGAGACATCCATTGCATACAAATTAAATATAGTTCTACTACACATAACTGAAATCATGTGTGTGTGGTTTTGTGAAAATCAAAAAGCCCATAATTACGAGTATACTTGTTTCTAGCGCCAGGAGGTTTGCTGGTTTAGGGCTAAAGACGTAAAATAGCCACATTTCTCCATGAACTCCAACTGGCACACAGAGATGGATTTTGCAAATTCACCAACCTACCCCCTCTCCACCCCCTTTCTATTGTCACAGTGTCTGCCTAAAAACCTGTGTTTCAAAACAGAGTTTCTTTCTGCTGGTTTTCAAATACTATGTTGTTGTTTCTTTTACTGTCATCAGAAACCAGAGTCAGAGCAGAGTTTATTCCAGTAGAGCATGGAGGTTATTCCAGTAGAGCATGGAGGTTATTCCAGTAGAGCAGGGAGTTTTCCAGTAGAGGCATGGAGTTATTCCGATAGGCATGGAGTTATCTGGAGTTCATAGTAGCAGGAGTTTATTCCAGTAGAGCATGGAGGTTATTCCAGTAGAGCAGGGAGGTTATTCCAGTAGAGCATGGAGGTTATTCCAGTAGAGCAGGAAGGTTATTCCAGTAGAGCAGGGAGGTTATTCCAGTAGAGCAGGGAGGTTATTCCAGTATAATTCTCCTGGCCAGAGGAGGACCACTGGGATGTTGATATTATATACAGTTTAGACCCTGTAATACTCACAGTGAAGAAGCTGAGGCAGCATAGAAGAACCAATTCCCGTAAGGGGACAGAACATTTTATTGAATTGTATTGGACTAGATTGTAAAGTTTTTGGGGTTTGGTACTGACTTTAATAGCCCAATAGCATGCATTCTGCTAAACACATTAATACTCACTGAATTCAAATCACTAAAATTAACCCAAACGTTGCGTGTTCGAATCTCATCATGGACAACTTTAGCATTTTAGCTAATTAACAACTACTTACTACTTTGTAGCTACTTTGCATCTACTAGCATGTTAGCTAGCTCTACCCTTAACCCTAACTCCTAACCTTAATAAATCCTGTTATGGCTGCAAGGGAAATTATTGAGTAGCCAGAAAAAAGGTGCCCATTTCAAACGGCCTCGTACTCAATTCTTGCTCGTACAATATGCATATTATTTATTACCTTTGGATATAAAACACCTTCTAGTTTCTAAAACAGGTTTAATTATTTCTCTAAGTGAAACATAACTCTTTTTACAGCCCATTTTCTGGAAAAAGAGAAATTTCCAAGAAGCTATGTCTCTCTTCAAGATACTCTCTATAAAAGGCCTTGGCACTTGGGACTGTACAAACACGTCACACATCTTCCCCTGGTTGTCATGCGGAAGTGAGAGAAAAAATGACTTGATTATCTCTGTCAGGGACTGAAAGGAACCTCTTTGAGTGATAAGTGCGCACTTTATTTTTTTTTCTGGGCGCGAGGTAGGAAATGGACTGCGCTCCTGGAAAACACTCGTTATAGGTGAATATGACCTCCAGCTTCGATTTTCTTTGATACATGTCACAAAATCATCCTAAAGTATGTTTTTTCAATATACTTTAATTATATTATTGAAATTTATTCTGGACTTTAGACGTGATGCGACGCAAGAATTTTGTCAAGACGGAGAGGTTAGCATGGCATGGCCAGTGTGTCATGCTAATTCAACAGGGACATCGTTCGTTCTAGGTCCAAATGAACACGGTTCTGAACAAAGGACCCTTGGAAACATTCTGATGGAAAATCAACAAAGATAAGGACCCAATTTGGGAGCTTTTTCATATATCTGTCGAACTGTGCTATCGCTAGCTTTTGACTAGAATCAATGCTGCTGTGTGTTAGCTATTGTAGTAAGCTAATATAACGATATATTGTGTTTTCGCTGTAAAACACTTCAGAAATCGGAAATATTGTCTGTATTCACAAGATCTTTCTCTTTCATTAGCTATCACCATATATTTTTCTGAAATCTTTTCTGATGGGAAATTAGTAGGTACGTTGTGTCTGTTTTCTCTGGCTACTGCCGTGCGATTTCTGACTGGAGCTATGATGGTGGCTAAGATGGTAGCAGTAATGTAAAACTGATTTATAGCTAAAATATTCAACTTTTGTCGAACAAAAACATAGATTTATTTGTAACATGTTATAGACTGTCATCTGAGGGAGTTTTTTTCTAGGTTAATTAGGTTAGTTCTAGGTTAGTTAGGTTGGCTTTGCATGCTAGCTGCATCTACTGCATGCTACCGGTCTGTGTGAAAAATATCTGTCTCTCATTTTTATTTGTGGTGAGCTAACATGAATATATGGTGTGTTTCGGTGTAAAACATTTAAAGAATCTGAAATATTGTCTGTATTCACAAGATCTTTCTCTTTCATTAGCTATCCACCATATATTTCTCTGAAATCTTTTCTGATGTGAAATTAGTAGTTGACGTTGGTGTCTGTTTTCTCTGGCTACTGCCGTGCGATTTCTGACTGGAGCTATGATGGTGCTAAGATTGGTAGCAGTAATGTAAAACTGATTTATAGCTAAAATATGATTTTTTTTTGAACAAAACATAGATTTATTGTGTAACATGTTATAGGACTGTCATCTGAGGTAGTTTTTTCTGGGTTATTTAGGTTGGTTTTAGGTTAGTTAGGTTGGCTTGTGCATGCTACTTCATCCTACTTGTGCTGTGAAAAATGTCTGTCTTTTTTTATTTGGTGGTGAGCTAACATAAATATATGTGGTGTTTTCTCTGTAAAACATTTAAAAAATCGGACATGTTGGCTGGATTGACAAGATGTTTATCTTTCAAATGCTGTATTGGACTTGTTAATGTGTGAAAGTTAAATATTTTACAAAAATAGATTTTGAATTTCGCGCCCTGCACTTGCAGTGGCTGTTGTCATATTAATCCCGACGTCGGGATTGCAGCCTGAAGAGTAACCTAATTGTTGTGTGTATGTACTGACATGTAGCCTATGCATAACTGATAGATACACGCACACTACATGTTGATTTTTTGAAATGTACATTACCAGTCAAAAGTTTGGACACACCTAATCATTCCAGGGTTTTTCTTTATTTTTACTATTTTCTACATTGTAGAATAATAGTGGAGACATCAAAATTATGAAATAACACATGGAATCATGTAGTAACCAAAAAAGTGCTAAATCTAAATTTATTTTAGATTCTTCAAAGTAGCCACCCTTTGCCTTGACAGCTTTACACACTCTTGGCATTCTCTCAACCAGCAGTCTTGAAGGAGTTCCCACATATGCTGAGCACTTGTTGGCTGCTTTTAATTCACTCTGCGGTCCAACTCATCCCAAACCATCTCAATTGGGTTGAGGTCCGGTGATTGTGGAGGCCAGGTCATCTGATGCAGCACTCCATCACTCTCCTTCTTGGTCAAAAAGTCCTTACAGCCTGGAGGATTTGGGTCATTGTTAAGTTGAAAAACAAATGATAGTCCCACTAAGCGCAAAGCAGATGGGATGGCGTATCACAGACAGTGTCACCAGCAAAGCACCATCACACCTCTTCCTCCATGCTTCACGGTGGGAACCACACATACGGAGATCATCCGTTCACCTACTCATCTTGTTGGTGTCCTTTAGTAGTGGTTTCCTTGCAGCAATTCGACCGAAGGCCTGATTCACAGTCTCCTCTGAACAGTTGATGTTGAGACGTGTCTGTTACTTGAACTCTGAAGCATTTATTTGGGCTGCAATTTCAGAGGCTGGTAACTAATGAACTCATCCTCTGCAGCAGAGGGAGGTAACTCTGGGTCTTCCTTTCCTGTGGCGGTCCTCATGAGAGCCAGTTTCATCATAGCGCTTGATGGTTTTTGCGACTGCACTTGAAGAAACTTTCAAAGTTCTTGAAATTTTCCGGATTGACTGACCTTCATGTCTTAAAGTAATGATGAACTGTCGTTTCTCTTTGCTTATTGGAGCTGTTCTTGCCATAATATGGACTAGGTATTTTACCAAATAGGGCTATCTTCTGTATACCACCGCTACCTTGTCACAACACAACTGATTGGCTCAAATGCATTAAGGAAAGACACTCCACAAATTCACTTTTAACAAGGCACACCTGTTCATTGAAATGCATTCCAGGTGACTACCTCATGAAGCTGGTTGAGAGAATGCCAAGAGTGTGCAAAGCTGTCATCAAGCCAAAGGGTGGCTACTTTGAAGAATCTTAAATATAAAATGTATTTGTTAAACACTTTTTTGGTTACTACATGATTCCATATGTGTTATTTCATAGTTTTGATGTCTTCACTATTCTACAATGTAGAAAATAGTAAAAAAATAAAAACCATGGATAAGTAGGTGTCCAAACTTTTGACTGGTACTGTATTTAAATTTCAAAGTCTTTGGCTGTAATGTCTTTTTCGTTATGTGTCGAACACCAGTAAGACTAGCTGTTTCCATTGACGCTAATGGGGATCCTAATAAATCAAATCAAACCCGTTAACTACTTAGCTAGCATGTTACCTAACCCCTAAACCTAACCTTAACCCCTAAACTTCACCCCTAGCCTAGCTGACGTTTGCCACCTAATTAGCCTAGCTAACATTAGCCACAACAAATTGGAATGTGTCATGTACAATGGGTTATGAAGATTTTTTTGGGGAAAAACATTAAATGTGTTGCGATGAAAATCGTGTAATACACACACACACAAAAAAATGTCTGTCACGAATTTCGAATAAGTAACTTGTGTCTATTTCAAAATAAGCTATGATAGTTTGTTGATCTGTCTGTCTGATCAGAGTGGTAATAATGTCTGTCTATCGTTGTGTACAGGCTATGATTGGCTATGACACAGTGACAGCTCCAATTTGTGGTTATTATTGGGTAAGTGTTCACATTCGATGCGTGGAAGACAGTATGTGGTTGAGGTGTTGCATGCACAGAGGTACACACACACATCCGGTGTCATACGGTGAATCCCTCAGATATATTTGGGTTGGGAATGACTTCTCTAATGAGACAATTCATCAACTAGGGAACATTTACTCTGCAAAGAAAACCTTTAGAGTAAAAATAACTGCCAGACTCCTATGATCATAAAGCGCTTATAACTGCCATCTCTTTTTTATCCAGCAAATGTCCCCATACCAATCATTCCATCAGCGCGGCAGCAGTGATCTTGGGCTACAGCCACAGCTGTGTGTTATAAAGAGCCCGGTCTAGTTTAACCTGTCCTGTACGGTTATGGTTATATGTGTGTGCGCGCGTCTTGACAGGCAGCACACACACACTATACTAGAGATCACTGTCGTCTGATTGGCTGTCTCTCTACAGAGGGAGCCGCTAGTCTTCTGCCCACCCACTGTTTATAGCTCTCCTCGGTCAGAATTTCCTTCCTTCCACTGAAAGTAGTCTATTCATCCAGAGCACCAGGTCTCACCATGGCAGCTAATGATTACCGAGGCTACCTGAGGAACCACTCCGACACGGAGAGCGCTCAGCCACGCTACCACGCGTCCCATGGCTCGGAACCCACCTATAGACCGTTTATATTCGGAACTCTTGCTATTATGGGACTGCTGCAGATTGCATCGAGTGTGGCGATCTTGTTACACTTGACAGGTTATCTCCAAGAGGTAAGACACTTTTCAAGGTGCACAACGATTGATAATAGAACTAGGCCTATGCGACACACATGTGAGTTGCGACACTAGTGTCCGTCATCATTTTAACGTGGAGCTGCGGGTTGCTTGCTTTCAGTTCGATTTTAAACAAGCAACCTAACAATAGCCTAAACAATATGAATATGCAACATTGTCGTTTATTAAATAGTTCTCAGTTCCACATTGCTTTCCTGGAATAGGCTACCAAGACATTTTGCAGTTTGAAGAGCACAGGTTTAAACCTCCTGCGCATACAGTTCCGGCTCGCCACTTACTGAGAAACTTGCGGCTGATGAGCGTGAGCACTTTCTTAGAACAATCTGTGCTCCGGGCTGCAAGTGACCGTAGTTCTGTGAACTTGTCCCCAACACTAAAACAAGCTGTCAGCGCTCTGTGTTTTACATAGCCTATCTATCATCTCTCTCTACTGATGAGATTTCCCGCTCAGATTATAAGGAGTTAACAGTTATTTCGGCAATACAGTATTTTCCATTTGTTACAGACTTTTTATCAAAGCAATCTCCCGTTTTCACAACAATACATTTCAACAGCGAATGTCAGGCAGATGGGGATAAACATACTGTAAAGCTGTCATTCAAGCAATCTTGTTTGTAAAATACAGCTGTTTTTACTTATTGCAGGCATTTTTGGGAGTGTTTACTCTGTTATTTAGAGGTATCTGTTGAATACTGAGAATAAACAGATGTTTCTTAAAGTTTATTATGTAGTTTGGGGAGGTGGGCTGCAACAGTTTATAGCCAGGAGGGTTCAGAAACCCACCAAGAATTTCTCCTAAAGATTTTTAGCTGTTCTGAAATTCAAAACAAAATTCAAAAATGCTTTATTGGCAAAATAAAATTCGTATTGCCAAAGCAACAATATACAAAATAAACATGTATCAGTTCTCTAATCTCCAGGTCTTCTCCAGGCAAGCCATTAGCCCTCAGCATACAGAGAGACAGAATAACTCTTCAGTGATATGTATGTGCTTCAGTGCCAGTCAGGTGGCTAACCTGTCAGCTACCCCTATCACCCTGCACAATCTGTCTTGTATAAGACAGCATTAACATTCTTTCTGGGTTGTTATTATTTCTGTATGGTGGTTTGTGGAGTTGAATGGTTTCATGTTTCAACAAGCCAAACAACAAGAAAACATTTCAGTTCCATCACGATGCTCCATCAGTCTTCACACGTAGACCTAATGAAGTCCAGCATGTGGTGTGTGTGTTTGTAGAGAGAGAGAGAGCGAGCATGCTGCAGAAGAATGTCAATGTTTGTTTAACCCATCTTTTGCCATAAACAAAGTGTGGTGTGTGCCGGTAGCTTGTTAACTCCTGGAGACAAGTCAGAGTAGGAAAAGAGAGAGTATCTTAGAGCTGTATTTGGCACGAGGACCAGGTTGTGTTAGGAAATGGATGCAGAGAGAAAATCTCTGCTGTGAGCCATCAAACTTCCTATTAAAAGTCTCCCATTCAGACTGTCCTGCACTGGTCCTGCAGTGAGAAAGCTCTGATTGGGCTGAATTGGCTTTCCACTCAGCGAAGAGAAAGAAAAAAGCCGTTCTCTGAATAAACGGTCCTCCTGACGACAGACCCATAGGGTAGCACTTTAAGGTGTCTCCCTGTCTGAACACCTGTAGGAGTTACTGGGAGCAGGAGGCAGCACAGCACCGTGCCTCAGGAGGAATGTGCTGCTGTAGGCTGTTTCTAAACACTCAGACTCTGAGGGTCTGAGAGACCAGGATGTACAGGACATCTGGTTCTAGATAGGGTTATAGGGATGGGAATCAGTATTATAGGTAATGGTTGAAGAGGTCTGGTGATGACCAGTACAGAGAAATGGCACCTGGAACCCAGGGATACAGTGCCTCACTAGACTATATGTCCATGCTTGAAAAGCGCAATAATGGCAGGGATGGAAGTAGTGGTTATAAAGTTCAGTTCTTACAATATGTTCTCTAACTATTTGATCAATTTATGTCATTAATGGTTGTCCAGAGAGTCAATTCACATGGTCTTCCAGGTTTCAGTCAATGAATTGTGACACCCATGGGGCTACCTGTCAACAATGTGTGTCTGTTTTACTCTGATAGATTAGGGGGATTGTTAGGTATTATTCGTCTTCTTAACGCCAGTGTTTGTTTCTGTTTCCAGGTAGACATCTCCTCTGCCCCACAGCAGCCAATAGAGGTGAGTTGACCCCTCTCTGATCATAATAACCAGCCCTCTCATTGGTCCAAAGAGGGTTTTTACTGTATGTTGTTCTGTACTTCCTGGTAAGGTAAAATTAATAGGCATATGTTTGTCATTAAAGATCAGGAGATTGTCAGATGACACTTTATATTAGAATCTTATATCAGATGGTATTTATCTGGTAATGTAATTTAAAAGGTAATACCAGATAAATAGGCTAATTACTGTAAAAGAGGATAGATTATTTATATATATATATATATATATATACACACACACACACACATACATAAAACTTTGGGGGGGAAATCATTTGTCCCCCCCCAAGTTATATATACACTATATATAAAAAATGATGTGGACTCCCCTTCAAATTAGTGGATTCGGCTATTTCAGCCACACCCGTTGCTGACAGGTGTATATAATAGAGTGCGCATCCATGCAATCTCCATAGACAAACATTGGCAGTAAAATGGCCTTAATGAAGAGCTAAGTGACCTTCAATGTGGCCCCGTCATAGGATGCCACCTTTCCAACAAGTCTGTTCGTCAAATTTCTGCCCCGCTTGAGCTGACCCGGTCAACTGTAAGTGCTGTTATTGTGAAGTGGAAACGTCTTGGAGCAACAACGGCCACACAAGCTCACAGAACAGGACCACTGATCGTCTGTCCACAAGCCTAAAATCACCAGGCGCAATGCCAAGTGTCTGCTGGAGTGGTGTAAAGCTCGTCGCCATTGGACTCTGGAGCAGTTCTCTGGAGTGATGAATCATGCTTCACCATCTGCCAGTCCGACAGATGAATATGGGTTTCGTGTGATTCCAGGAGAACGCTGCCTGCCCCAATGCATAGTGCCAACTGTAAAGTTTGGTGGAGGAGGAATAATAGTCTGGGGCCGTTTTTCATGGTTCGGGCTAGGCCCCTTAGTTCCAGTGAAGGGAAATCTTAATGCTACAGCATACAATGACATTCTTTACGATTCTGTGCTTTCAACTTTTTGGCAACAGTTTGAGGAAGGCCCTTTCCTGTTTCAGCATGACAATGCCCCCGTGCACAAAGTGAGGTCCATACAGAAATCATTTGTCGAGATCTGTGTGGAAGAACTTGACCGGCCTGCACAGAGCCCTGACCTCAACTCCATCGAACACCTTTGGGACGAATTGGAACTCAGACTGCGAGCTAGGCCAACATCAGTGCCTGACCTCACTAAAACTCGTCACTCAGCAATGTTCCAACATCTAGTGGAAAGCCTTCCCAGAAGAGTGGAGGCTGTTATAGTAGCAAAGGGTGGGGACCAACTCCATATTAATGCCCATGATTTTGGAAGGAGATGTTCAACGAGCAGATGTCCACATACTTCTGGTCATGTAGTGTATATTATTTTTGGGGTGGACATAACTGTCAAAGCACCAGCAAATCAGCTCCAAGGGATTTTAATTTTGGAAATTTGTTCCAAAGTATTCCCACGCATAATAAAAGAGATATACGGTGTGTGATTGTATACACATGTAAGCAGGGTTTGAAATGATTGTTTTAGTAAAATATTATCTGTTTGGGGTTCTTGCGGTCAATTTGCAGTCTACAATTATTTGTATATTATGTTCCGGGCCCCTGACCAGCCACTCAAGAAAATAAAAAAATTAAATAAAAATGGTCTTGCTGTTGAATCTAGTTGATGATCCCTGATCTACAGGATATACATTCCAAAGTTGATGATCCCTGATCTACAGGATATACATTCCAAAGCTGTTTCCTTTTTGGCTTCATTCATTGATTCTCTGACACGAAACAGCCTGGTCCTGTGCTTGAGTTAGCCTATGGCAGTCCTGTTTGGTCAAACCAGAATATCAGTAAAAGCTAGGGGAAACTACTGGGTTGGTGTGTATGTTCAGGCATTGGATTTCACAAAGGGGGAAAAAAAAGTGTTACAACACATTACACCTTGTAGGTTGAGTAAAGGCATTCCAACAATGTTTTGATGCAAGGCATTTCTTCCTCCTATAAGTTGCACCCAGGAAGTAGCAGTATTATCAGCATGGGGTGGTGTACAATTCAGTATTTAAAACTTTAAAAACAAACTTTTATATTAAAACAAAGACAAGGTAACCCGTTCTCAAATTTGTGCTTAGTCGTGCTGTTCCCATGCTTTTGTTTTTAAAGTGAGGAGCAGAAAGCTTGTTGTGCATACCCAGCAGCTTTATACCCGAAGCCAAATCCAGCTTCAAACCCTAACCCCAGTGTGGTCTGGAGCCTGTAGAGAGGTCAAGCCAGTCATCACCCTAATAAGATGAGGATTGGGGGGGTAGGTCTAGAGTCAGGTTGGCCTGTAGTTTACTGTACTGTAGTGGGGCACCAATCAGATGATATCATGGTTTGGCAGAGGCAGTTGCCTAGTCTGTTTGTCTTGAGTAAACCTTTGCTCATCAGTAACAGTGGTATATAGCGGTGGAATGCACCATTGTTGATATCAGAAAGGAGTTTCTGTAATTCCTTATTGGAATGTTCTGTCTTCTCTCTGGCACAGGCTTCTACCGGAAACAGCCAAATCTTTCCAGGAAGTAAAACAAAGAAAGTTAGCAGCTCTTCTATGTTTTGCTTTGCTCTCATTGCCCCAAAAGAGTGCTTAGACAAACCACCCACTCTGCTCTGTCCTGCCTTGAACTAAGGAGGCCTTTGTGTCGTCAGAGTGACATCTCAGACAGGGATGATTCCCATGCTGTAGTCTCAACCCTGGTCCAGCCACCAGAGTGAACCCTGCTCTAGGCTTTATGAGGTGTGAGGCTGACAGGTCCGTTTGGCTCCTACTGTGTTATCATAGAGTCTGTGTGTATGTGTTCCTGTGTGTGTGTGTGGTGACAGTCTTCCCTGGGACCAGTTCATTTGCTGATAAATTTGTGTTTTTTTTTAAAGACCAGGCCTTACTAAGAGCTGTCATGTCTCATGTTTGCTTTTGTTAAGTGCCCTTTGATTTGAGGCAGGATCGAGCCAGTCTGGGCCTACAGTGGGACCTGTGGTCAGCCTGATGGCCGGAAGGTCAGAGAGCACAGGGTACTCAGAGCTCAATGGGTTGGAATGGATGATGGCTGTTGTCTATTGTACAGTGTTGCACACCATTGTACAGTGTTGCACACTATTGTGCAGTGTTGCACACCATTGTGCAGTGTTGCACACCATTGTGCAGTGTTGCACACCATTGTGCAGTGTTGCACACTATTGTGCAGTGTTGCACACCATTGTACAGTGTTGCACACTATTGTGCAGTGTTGCACACCATTGTGCAGTGTTGCACACTATTGTACAGTGTTGCACACCATTGTGCAGTGTTGCACACCATTGTGTAGTGTTGCACACCATTGTGCAGTGTTGCACACCATTGTGCAGTGCTGGGCTGTAGTCTTCTATTGCACTGTGGACTGAACTGTGTGAAAGGTGATACAATAGAGTAAAACAGTATAGTACAACACAGGAGTGGATGGCCACACACAGTGTACTGGTTTTGACCCTCCGCCTCTAAATCAGGGACTGATTCAGACCTGGGACACCAGGTGAAGGGAATCTTTTTTCATTAATGTCATTTATTGGCCAGAAACAGCCGTAGGCCTGGGTCTGAATACACTGCAGTAGTAAGTTATATAGTAGACCAGTAACCATCCCAGCTCTGTATCTATCCAGCTAACGTAATCCTCTATTCCTGGGAAGGAGGTATTGTGGTCGAGTGTCTCACCACAAATCAAGGCCAAATGCCACAGTGTTGGGCCAGGGGGAGTTAGACCGTTATATCTCCGTAGCCTTGGCCAGACTTGTTTACCCTGTCTAATTCTAAACCACTTTTCTGTAAACATGTTTAAACGCAAATGGTTTTTAAAAGAGAGACAGTACTAATCTTGGACTCAATGTCTACAGGTCTGTCTGCTCCTGTTGTTTTCTGAGTAAATATACAAGACTTAATATTAGTGTCATGCAGGTGCAAAAATGGTGCTGCAAACCACAGTGATGATCATTTCAGGGCAATAGTCTGTTTTATATTTAATGTTCCGTGCCATCTCTATTCAGAGGTGTTGTGTGTGGGTTTTAGGTCATTTAAGAACAATCTTCCATTTCAACATTGGCTGGGGGTGGAGGGGAGATGACATATCAGGCATACCAGGGCTGATCAAAATGTAGGAAATTACAAAACAAGTTGAAACATCTACAGGATGTCTCTGTTCTGGAAGGAAGTGTCTCTAGCAGACGGTAGGTCTTCACACGGAACCCGTTCAGTCAGGCAGGCTGGGTAACTGATTGTTTACCTGCATAGAGACTGTTTTGTTTGTCTATGTGCTGCGTCTTGTCTCCAGTCTGTGTACTATAGCTCAGACTGGTGATACGTATGTCATCGCACCACTCCAGGGTTGAATCTAATCAAGTTAGAAGTGGTGCCAGAACTGTGAAAGGAACATCCATCTGAAAGGTGACATTAACCAGCAGCCCTAGGGTTACAGAACCACACCACAATTACTGGTGCTGCTCACAACTCAGCGCTCCAAGCTTAGAGGTTCACTTGGCAGAACTACTGGGAGAAGTGTGTGGGAAACACAGGCAAGCACACACAAATTAAAATAGACAATGAAATAAGCATTGGTTGAAACATGTGGCAACTGTTTAGAAAGCATTATGATTGGGCTAATGATACATCACTTCTAGATAGTGGGTTGCAGCTGGACAGTCACTCACTATGTCTGATTTGAAGGGAAGAATTTGTCAAACTACTGTACAAGCTACACTACAAAATGACCCTGTGGTATCCATCCCTCCTCTCAATGACTACTTTTTAAAAACTGTTGATGCCGGAGTTCCCAGGCCTTTACAGTTCCACCCTGCTCTGACATGTGTAACGTTCGGTTGAGGACCATTTCCTTTCCATTTCCACAGGAAGTGCAGACAGAACCGATCATTGCTGATGCCCTGAGGGACCCGAGAAAAGGCAGACAACGCTGCAAAAACCAGGGGAGGGAGGGGCTTCCATCAGCTCATCTACCATTCAAAGTGACCACCAACTACGTGAAGAGTAAGCTCATAGAAGTAGCCAACAGTAAGCCACAGTTTACAGCTAGATTAGAACTAGTCTACTGCAACCAATATTCATATACATTACAATGGTAAAACTGTGACAGATCTTTGACTGACTGACTGACGGATTAATTGGATTTATTTGCTGATTAGTTGATCAACTGATTGACTTGCTGATGTATTATTGTTCCAGAGGGGGAGCTGAGAGCAGCTATGATCCATTGGGACGAGGCGCAGGGCCACCTGAAGAAGATGCGTTACCATGACGGCCGTCTCCTGGTGGACGAGTCAGGCCTGTACTACGTCTACGCCAAGACCTGTTTCCGCTACTACGACCTGGAACCTGAGACAGAGCCCAGCGACGCCCCTGGACACGCCCTCGCCACACCCCAGACCGTGGACGTTAACAACGCCCAGCTCATCCAGTACATCTCCCAGGAGAAACACACGTCCTCACCCAGCAAGTCTGTGGTGCTGATGAAGACAGGCAGCACCATGCGCTGGAATAACTCCCAGTATAACATGTACTGTGCCCAGCAGGGCAGGGGGGTGATGCTACAGCACGGGGACGGACTGTTTGTTAACGTGTCCAACGCCTGGATGCTGGACCCTGAACCGGAGGGGACGTACTTTGGGGCGATCAAGATGGGGAACTGAACCCACATACAGAGAAGGAGGATGTGCTACTGGACGTTCTGCAGGCGTAACTGCCAAACAACCACAGAGAGACAGAGCACTTACTGCATGTGAGATTACTGAATTTGTGTTTGATTTGTTTTTGTATTGAAAAGGTATGGGCTATGTTGCTCTTCACCAGATAGCCTTCTTACCCGATAGAGAATGAGGATAGGCAGTTATTTAGATGAGGGTTTATGGATATCTCTGGTCACTCACTAGGCCTTCAACAAACCACATAATATGCCGTGCACACATACTTTAGACAAGACAACCATTTTCCTTATGGTCCAAAACGACACTGGATGCTTTTTAGTAGACCTGTAACATTTTATACAGCTGATAGTTATCAACCACTTTGTTGATATTTGTCATTCCAGGGAGCGCTTTTGAAAAGGTTTGTACAATGTTTATTTCAAGCATAGTAGTATGAATCCTATTGAAAATGTTTGTTTATCAGCTAACGACACAGTCATTCCTCATCCCTAGCCTGGCCCCTCATAGTTTACTAAACATTGTCATCGTCTTGAACAGAAGCACAGCTGGGGTACTTTGTTTCTAAGGAGTAGAGTTTTCACCAATCATGCTCCTCTGTCTCTCTTGGGAAAGGAAGAAGGGGAGGTTAGAGGGTGAATAGGATGTGATTCAGTAGTGAACACAGTACTACTGTCCGTTCAGGCAACATTTAACATTACATAATGCGCTGTGTAAGAACAGTGATATAAAACTGTTAATTTTTGTTTTCCAAGAAAATACAGAAAAGTGAGTACAGAAGGGGTAGCAAATGGCTCCATAACTGCATTGACTTAGTTTATCCAGGAGAGACTTGGTGTAATCCTTCATCCCAGGAACTGAGGGGAACATAGTTGTGGTTTGGATCAAACGTTTGTTTTCTTATTTTGATTTGTTTTTCCCCAAACTACATGTATCGAACTCTCCTTGCCCTGTCTTTGGTGGTTTATACGAGTAATGATAATCAAAAACACACAAACTGATGTAACGACACAAACTGAAGATAGCTGGCCTGTCTTACCGTAGGAGACGAGAGCAAAGATTGTCTTTATGAAACTAGCGGATCCAGATTGACTTTGGTTCACCTTTAATTTATAGTTTCTTTTTTCATTTTACTCTTCCAGAAGGTAAATGGGAATATGCACTAAATGTATTTATTTATTAGACATAAAAATGCAGATATGTACCATTGGTTAAATGATCTGTCTGCTTTAAAATCATGTATATTTTATGTCTGTTTTACAGTAGGCAGTACTTAGTTTATCAGTAGATGCGCTTTTTTTGTTCAAACACAGGGGCTCAATGTTGAAATCTGTATTTGTATTTTCTATTTCGACAATTCTGTGTGCACTTGCCTAGCCGAAGCAGAATATACTGTCCATCATAAGATTGTAGCAAACTTTAAAAAAATCTTCATCTTGTAAATGTTTTAAAAAATGTGATGTTTATTTATGTCAGTTTAACTAATAAAATCATTACTTTTCTATATAGGTTTGTTCGATTATTTAATCATCAAATCAAAATCTATTTGTCACATGCGCTGAACACAAAAGGTGTAGTAGACCTCACCGTGAAATGCTTACTTACAACAATGCAGAGTTTAAAAAAGTAAGAAAAATGTGCTAAATAAACTAAAAGGAAAAACAGTAACACAATAAAACAATTACGAGGCTATATACAAGGGGTACCAGTACCGAGTCAATGTGCTGGGGTACAGGGTAGTCGAGGTAATATGTACATGTAGGTAGGGGTAAAGTGACTGTGCATAGATAATAAACAGAGTAGCAGCAGCGTATGTGAAGAGTGTGAAGGAATGTGAATGTGTGGCATCAATATTTGATTTATTTAACGAGGCAAGTCAGTGAAGAACAAATTCTTATTTACAATGACGGCCTACCCCCGCCAAACCCGGACGACGCTGGACCAATTGTGCTCCACCCTATAGGACTCCCAATCACGGCCGGTTGTGATACAGCCTGGAATCAAACCAGGGTCTGTAGTGACGCCTCTAGCACTGAGATGTAGTGCCTTAGACCGCTGCGCCACTCAGGAGCCCACATATGTGTGCACGACCGTGTGTGTGTGTGTTTTGCAGTATCAGTGTAGTATGTGTGTGGTTAGAGTCCGGTCAGTGTACATTGAGCCTGTGTAAGAGAGTCTATGCAGAAAAATATATTAAATAAGAATAAAATAAGGGGGTCAATGTAAATAGTTTGAATAGCCATTTGATTAACTTTTTAGCAGTCTAATGGCTTGGGGGCGTAGAAGCTGTTAAGGATCCTTTTTGTCCCAGACTTGGCGCTCAGCTACCCCTTGCCGTGCGGTAGCAGAGAAAACAACTGACAATTTTTAGGGCCTGCCTCTGACGCCACCTGATAGATGTCCTGGATGTCAGGAAGCTTGGCCCCAGTGATGTACTGGGCCGTCCACACTACCCTCTGTAGTGCCTTGCGGTCAGATTCCGAGCAGTTTCCATACCAGGCAGTGATGCAGCCAGTCAAGATGCTCTCAATTGTGCAGCTGTATAACTTTAAGGATCTGAGGACCCATGCAAATCTTTTCAGCCTCCTGAGGGGGAATAGGCATTGTCGTGCCCTCTTCACAGCTGTTTTGCTGTATTTGGACCATGATACAGTAAGTCCTTAGTGATATGGACACCAAGGAACTTGAAGCTCTCGACCCACTCCACTACAGCCCTGTTGTCAATTAGAGGCATTGTCTGCCCTCCTTTTCCTGTAGTCCACGATCAGCTCCTTTGTCTTGCTCACATTGAGGGAAAGGTTGTGGTCCTTGCACTACATTGCTAGGTCTCTGACCTCCCTATAAGCTGTCTCATCATCGTCAGCAATCAGGCCTACCACCGTCGTGTTGTCGGCAAACTTAATGAGGGTGTTGGAGTCGTGCTTGGCCACGCAGTCGTGGGTGAACAGGGAGTACAGGAGGACTACACATGCACCCCTGAATGGCCCCCGTGTTGAGGGTCAGTGAGGCGGATGTGTTGTCTACCCTCAACACCTGGGGACGGCCCGTCAGGAAGTCCAGGATCCAGTTGCATTGGGAGGTGTTCAGTCCCATTGACCTTAGCTTAGTGATGAGCTCGGAGAGCACTAAGGTTTTGAACGTTTAGCTGTAGTCAATGAACAGCATTCTCACGTAGGTGTTCCTTTTGTCCAGATGGGAAAGGGCAGTGTGGAGTGCAATAGAGATTGCGTCATCTGTGGATCTGTTGGGGCGGTATGCAAATTGGAGTGGGTCCAGGGTTTCTGGGATGATGGTGTTGATATGAGCCATGACCAGCCTGTCAAAGCATTTCATGGCTACAGATATGAGTGCTACGGGTTGGTAGTCATTTAAGCAGGCTATCTTGGCGTTCTTGGGCACAGGGACTATGGTGGCCTGCTTGAAACATGTAGGTATTACAGTTAATGTCCCGTTGGTAGGATCTGGCTCGTCGACCTCTGTAGCGGCGTCTCTCTTTCTTACAAATGACGGGGATTTGGGCCTGGTCTGGGAAGAGCAGTATATCCTTCACATCCGATTCATTAAATAAAAAATCCTCGTCCAAGGTGAGTAATCACTGTTCTGATGTCCAGAAGGAAACGATGGCAGAAACATTATCTACAAAAAAAAGTTTCAAAACACAGCACAAAAAAAACACAAAATAGGTCATGACCCGTAAAATGGCAACCATCCCCTCTGGAGCCATTTTAACATAAATGCATAACGCTATGAATCGTAGATGATGTGTCACATCATCCTTTACAGACTTAAACAGAAAGTTTACAATGACATGTGACCATACCAAAGGTCTACCCTGGTCATACCCAGCTCTAGTTATTATACCATATGGTGTAAACCTCATCTTTACCCTACAGCTACTGTCATATGATGTAACCCTCGTCTGTTGTCATATGGTGTAAACCTCATCTTTACCCTACAGCTACTGTCATAGTGATGTACCCTCGTCTGTTTGTATATGGTGTAAACCTCATCTTTACCTACAGCTACTGTCATATGATGTAACGCTCGTCTCTGTTGTCATATGGTGTAACTCATTCTTACCCTACAGCTACTGTCATATGATGTAACCCTCGTCTGTTGCCATATGGTGTAAACCTCATCTTTACCTACAGCTACTGTCATATGATGTAACCTCGTCTGTTGTCATATGTGTACACTCATCTTTACCCTACAGCTACTGTCATATGATGTAACCTCGTCTGTTGTCATATGGTGTAAACCTCATCTTTACCCTACAGCTACTGTCATATGATGTAACCCTGTCTGTTGTCATATGGTGTAAACCTCATCTTTACCCTACAGCTACTGTCATATGATGTAACCCTCGTCTGTTGTCATATGGTGTAAACCTCATTTTACCTACAGCTACTGTCATATGATGTAACCCTCGTCTGTTGTCATATGGTGTAAACCTCATCTTTACCCTACAGCTACTGTCATATGATGTAACCTCGTCTGTTGTCATATGGTGTAAACCTCATCTTTAACCTACAGCTACTGTCATATGATGTAACCTCGTCTGTTGTCATATGGTGTAAACTCATCTTTACCCTACAGCTACTGTCATATGATGTAACCCTCGTCTGTTGTCATATGGTGTAAACCTCATCTTTAACCTACAGCTACTGTCATATGATGTAACCTCGTCTGTTGTCATATGGTGTAAACTCATCTTTACCCTACAGCTACTGTCATATGATGTAACCCTCGTCTGTTGTCATATGGTGGTACTCATCTTTACCTACAGCTACTGTATATGATGTAACTCGTCTGTTGTCATATGGTGTAAACCTCATCTTTACCCTACAGCTACTGTCATATGATGTAACCTCGTCTGTTTGTCATATGGTGTAAACCTCATCTTTACCTACAGCTACTGTCATATGATGTAACCTCGTCTGTTTGTCATATGGTGTAAACCTCATCTTTACCTACAGCTACTGTCATATGATGTAACCCTCGTCTGTTGTCATATGGTGTAAACCTCATCTTTACCCTACAGCTACTGTCATATGATGTCCCTCGTCTGTTGTCATATGGTGTAACCTCATCTTTAATTCCCCTAACCTTAACAGCTACTGTCATATGATGTAACCCTCGTCTGTTGTCATATGGTGTAAACCTCATCTTTACCTACAGCTACTGTCATATGATGTAACTCGTCTGTTGTATCATATGGTGTAAACCTCATCTTTACCCTACAGCTACTGTCATATGATGTAACCCTCGTCTGTTTGTCATATGGTGTAAACTCATCTCTTACCTACAGCTACTGTCATATGATGTAACCCTCGTCTGTTGTCATATGGTGTAAACCTCATCTTTACCCTACAGCTCTGTCATATGATGTAACCCTCGTCTGTTGTCATATGGTGTAAACTCATCTTTACCCTACAGCTACTGTCATAATGATGTAACCCTCGTCTGTTGTCATATGGTGTAAACCTCATCTTTACCCTACAGCTACTGTCATATGATGTAACCCTCGTCTGTTTGTCATATGGTGTAAACCTCATCTTTACCTACAGCTACTGTCATATGATGTAACCCTCGTCTGTTGTCATATGGTGTAAACCTCATCTTTACCCTACAGCTACTGTCATATGATGTAACCTCGTCTGTTGTCATATGGTGTAAACCTCATCTTTACCCTACAGCTACTGTCATATGATGTACATCGTCTGTTGTCATATGGTGTAAACCTCATCTTTACCCTACAGCTACTGTCATATGATGTAACCCTCGTCTGTTGTCATATGGTGTAAACCTCATCTTTACCCTACAGCTACTGTCATATGATGTAACCCTCGTCTGTTGTCATATGGTGTAAACCTCATCTTTACCCTACAGCTACTGTCATATGATGTAACCCTCGTCTGTTGTCATATGGTGTAAACCTCATCTTTACCCTACAGCTACTGTCATATGATGTAACCCTCGTCTGTTGTCATATGGTGTAACCTCATCTTTACCCTACAGCTACTGTCATATGATGTAACCCTCGTCTGTTGTCATATGGTGTAAACCTCATCTTTACCCTACAGCTACTGTCATATGATGTAACCCTCGTCTGTTGTCATATGGTGTAAACCTCATCTTTACCCTACAGCTACTGTCATATGATGTAACCCTCGTCTGTTGTCATATGGTGTAAACCTCATCTTTACCTACAGCTACTGTCATATGATGTAACCCTCGTCTGTTGTCATATGGTGTAAACCTCATCTTTACCCTACAGCTACTGTCATATGATGTAACCTCGTGTCTGTTGCATATGGTGTAAACCTCATCTTTACCCTACAGCTACTGTCATATGATGTAACCCTCGTCTGTTGTCATATGGTGTAAACCTCATCTTTACCCTACAGCTACTGTCATATGATGTAACCCTCGTCTGTTGTCATATGGTGTAAACCTCATCTTTACCCTACAGCTACTGTCATATGATGTAACCCTCGTCTGTTGCATTGGTGTAAACCTCATCTTTACCCTACAGCTACTGTCATGATGTACCTCGTCTGTGTCATATGGTGTAACTCTCATTTACCTACGCTACTGTCATATGATGTAACTCGTTGTTGTCATATGGTGTACCTCATCTTTACCCTACAGCTACTGTCATATGATGTAACCCTCGTCTGTTGTCATATGGTGTAAACCTCATCTTTACCCTACAGCTACTGTCATATGATGTAACCCTCGTCTGTTGTCATATGGTGTAAACCTCATCTTTACCTACAGCTACTGTCATATGATGTAACTTGGTTATTGGGATCATTTTACTACAGCTACTGTCATATGATGTAACCCTCGTCTGTTGTCATATGGTGATATCTTTACCCTACGCTACTTCATATTATGTATACTTCGTTGTCATATGGTGTAAACCTCATCTTTACCCTACAGCTACTGTCATATGATGTAACCCTCGTCTGTTTGTCATATGTGTAAACCTCATCTTTACCCTACAGCTACTGTCATATGATGTAACCCTCGTCTGTTGTCATATGGTGTCTCCCTTTTCATATGTGTAAACCTCATCTTTACCTACAGCTATGTATATGATGTAACCCTCGTCTGTTGTCATATGGTGTAAACCTCATCTTTACCCTACAGCTACTGTCATATGATGTAACCCTCGTCTGTTGTCATATGGTGTAAACCTCATCTTTACCCTACAGCTACTGTCATATGATGTAACCCTCGTCTGTTGTCATATGGTGTAAACCTCATCTTTACCCTACAGCTACTGTCATATGATGTAACCCTCGTCTGTTGGCATATGGTGTAAACCTCATCTTTACCCTACAGCTACTGTCATATGATGTAACCCTCGTCTGTTGTCATATGGTGTAAACCTCATCTTTACCCTACAGCTACTGTCATATGATGTAACCCTCGTCTGTTTGGCATATGGTGTAAACCTCATCTTTACCCTACAGCTACTGTCATATGATGTAACCCTCGCTGTTGTATATGGTGTAAACCTCATCTTTACCTACAGCTACTGTCATATGATGTAACCCTCGTCTGTTGCATATGGTGTAAACCTCATCTTTACCCTACAGCTACTGTCATATGATGTAACTCGTCTGTTGTCATATGGTGTAAACCTCATCTTTACCCTACAGCTACTGTCATATGATGTAACCCTCGTCTGTTGTCATATGGTGTAACCCTTGTCAATTGTCATATGGTGTAACCCACTCTCCCAATAACTCAGTGTAGATATCTGAATCACAGGGGACCTGGGGAGTAAACAGAACCAGATTGGAGACAATGAAAATGACTCACATTCATTATGTTTATTACATGGGCGTGTTTGGGATATGTGTATGGAATATACTGTACGTGTAGTGTGTGTATGGGAAATGTGGGTGGTTGTAGTGTGTTCCTGGGGTATGTGACCAGAACAGTGAAGCTGGTTCTCTGGGTCCGCTCTGAGAGAAGTTTAACAAGCATATGGTCTGGAGATGACCCTCTTTTCTTTACACTTCCATACAGAGGGACCTCAAAGGCTTGCAGCACATTGCTAAACAATGCCCTCCCTGTGTTGAAGATGGAGTGATTTGTAATGGAAAATGTGGGTAAGGTGTAAATGGAGTTGTTTAGGTTGAATTACAACATTGCTCTCAGAGAGATCTGATTTCTAGGATGATATATTCTGCTCCAAAACGGTCCCACTCTTCTCATATTTAATCTGTCAGATAAGAATTGCACATTTTTAGGGAGGTTGGTTCCTGCATATGAGAGGTTGTGCAGTCAGAATAGGTACTTTGGCACCAAGAGACTGTTGTTCAGAAAGTGTCAAACCCTTTTAGACAAACCATGCACTTCATGAACAATGCTTACAAAGTTTCACAATGTTTGGCAGCTATAGTACCTTCAGCTCTCTGCACACTTTAAATGTGCGTTTCACAAGGGTATTGCATTTGAATTTTAAATAGACTGAGTATACAGGACACACTTCCGCAATGATTCATTATATTTTGAAGTCACTTGATTTCCCAATGTCTGGAACTGACAAGAAACCATTCAAATGTGTCCTGTCAGTAAAATTTGTGCCAGGCTTGCCCAAAACGTGTGTGCGGGCACACACACACAAAAACATACAGAAATATTCACATTTGGCAAAGCTGAAGAATTTAGCGTCGCACTTTATTGGGCTCCCGAGTGGCGCAGCAGTCTAAGGCACTGTATCTTAGTGTAAGAGGTGTCACTACAGTCCCTAGTTCGAATCCAGGCTGTATCACATCTGGCTGTGATTGGGAGAACCATAGGGCAGCGCACAATTGGCCCAGCGTCGTCCGGGTTTGGCCGTCATTGAAAATAAGAATTTATTGTTAATCGAGTTGCCTAGTTAAATAAAAATAAAATTGTTCACATACTGTATGTAAAAGCACAAAGCTCTACAGCAATGAAGGGCCATTTCCCAAGGCATGTCAATATGGAATTTAACCTACACTACAGGACATAAAACCTTTTACAGTCCTTTGAGAGACGCGTTACTGCTGACTGGCATTTTCTCTACGTCTCCAGTGTGAGGTAGTTGACTGTTCTGTGACTATATGCTAAATACAGACCAAAGACATATTCAACTTGACTCATGACTATTCCAAATCCCTGTTAGTTCTTTCAGGTCACAGACATTATTTGAATGTCTCAGCTGAGAGGTGGAGTAGGTTTGAAACACAGTGGTGTTTTGTAACTACGGGGGTGTTTCCTCAGTAAATATCAGAGGCATTGATACAGCTTCTCCTCATGCCATTAGCGAACTATGGGTGCTTGACTTAGAGGTTCTGTGGTATGGGGGAAATAGCTGATTTACGAAGCAGCTGGATGCTTTGTTATGTACCGTCAGGTTCTTTAGAAGTCTGCATGGTTACACACACACACACTCCTCTGGCGCTGAGTCAGCCTGGCCAGCTATTTTCACAAACTATGCTCTCTGGTTTTGTCTTTGCCCCAGTAGAGCCCAGACATAGTTGGCTGTTTGAAGCTGACGTTTTTACAACTGTGATAATACTAACATTAGTACCATTTAAACAACAACAGTGGGAGATTTACAGGACGTTGTGTAGACGTTTGGGCGTGTGAATATAAGAGGACTGTTAAGGGCCCTTGTCAGAGCCTAGGTGAGTTGATGACGTCTACGTGTGTATATATATATATATCTCAGGACAATGGAGCTCCAGTTGGACGACTACTTACTGGCCAACTCCTTAGATGCCCCTCAGGGATTAATAAAGTTGTATTGAATTAAAGTTACTCATTAGATGGCCGGACTACAACAGATAAATCCGTACAAGATATGAAAGAGGGGTTTACAATATGTGTCCTCACCACCTGTTGGGCTTAGCAGGAGCCTGTGTGGTCGTCAGTCAGCCTGGTGAGATCATATCTACATTTGTCCTCATCTCTGTTCCTGTAAATCTTACAGACATGTCAGTAGCATTAGTTATGGCGCCACACTGCAGAGCATCAGGCCAATATGACATGTCTCCATCACAATCTGTTTAGCTTGGATCGAGGTTTACATTTATCACAAAAAATTGGTTTGTGTTTGATACACCCTCAATATTTGTTTCAATTACATTTTAATTGAACAAATTCCACAAACAAGTCCCTGAAAACCCCTTGTGCTTCTTTGTGATCAATTGCTAGCCCACAGACAGACATCTGGAAATTATACCCAGAGGTCTTTTTGGGTTGTAATAATGTCAAAACAGGAAAGCGTGGGGTTCACACACAGAGAAAGAGAGCGGGAATCCCCAGTTGAGTCACACACAAACATGTTGCATTAATCTCACTGTAATCCCTGGATCAGGTGAGCTCCACTCAGATGATTAAATAACCGGTGACTAAAACAGTCAATTAGTCAGTCAGACACTTCATGTGCTCATCTGCATTTCAACCTACTGGTAATTGACAAAATAATGGAAACACAGTAAATGAGGGATACAAAGTATATTGAAAGCAGGTGCTGTTCCTGAGTTAACTAATCAATTAACATCCCATCATGCTCAAGGTCATTGTTTTGACTACCATAGGATGACAATGCCCCCATCCACAGGGCACGAGCGATCACTGAATGGTTTGATGAGCATGAAAACAATGTAAACCAAATGCCATGGCTGTCTCAGTCACTAGATCTCAGCCCAACTGATTCTGACAGCGTTTTCCACCACCATCAGCAAAACATCAAATGGAATTCCTAATGGAAGAATGGGGTCACATTCCTCCAATAGATTCTACAAGTGTGTGCAATTCTATGCATTGAAGAGCTTCTGGCTCGTGGTGGACCAACACCCTTAAGACACTGTTGGTGATTCCTTTATTTTGGCAGTTATTTGTAGGTCTGTGATCTCAGCATTGTGTGAATGAAAGGCCCGGGGCTGTAAAAGGTTGAGTGTGTGGGATGGTGGGTTCGGATTGAATGGTGATGTACTTCCTTTTACTATCAAACAGCTAAATTATCGTACAAATGATGAGGAACTCTTATAGTAGATAGTGTGTTGGTGTAAACACCTGAGGGTGTGATGCTGATATGCTCTCCAGGAAGCAGTTAGGGGAGAGTGGGGTAAGTTGAGCCAAAGGTCTAGTGGAGCCACCCCTTGTTTCAACAAAATGAATCATGTGACCAAACATTTTGGAACATCTCATAATTTCAAGTCTGAAAGAAGAAACCAAATGGAAAAAGCGGTAAACAAGTGATAATCCCGCAAGTTGACGCTTTCACTCAATGCAGGCGGTGGAGGGACGGGACAGTGGGGGAACGAAAGATGGCGGAAGCGGATGAAGTGGATTCTGAATACAATGGCGGTAGAATCAAGGAGAATTGGAGTATTGTCCAAAAGAATGGAAAAAGTAGTGTACAGTGATGAGAACGACCCTTCGTATCTACTAGGAGTACAGTTTGTTAATGAAGAGCAGCTGAGCTGATTACCAATCTTGAAGAAACCATTTTAGTTATCCAAACTGGTGGAGAGAGTGCTGGGTAAAGTGAAGGCTGTGAGGGTCACGAGAGGCGGGCTTGTTTAGATTTTTTGTGCTTCTGTGGATCAGAAGGAACATGTGCTGTGTCTTAACCGATTTGATAAGTTTGAAATGTCGTGTGTGTCTCTTCTGAATATATCTGGCGTCTCGTGGGAAGTCAATTTTGAAGATATGAAAAATATTCCTGGGTTGATTGAAGCGCGTCGGATGAATCGTGTGGTGAAATAGTGAATAGTCTGTTTTGTTTTTTGATATTAAGTCTCTCCCTACTCACATGCAGTTAGTTAACTACAGAATTAGAGCATTTATCACAAGACCAATGCAGTAGGATCATTGTAAAGCTTTTGGTCATGTATCAAGTGTTTGCAGAAGGGAGAAGCCGAGATGTCCAAGTTGTGGAAAAGATCGTATTATGTGTTATAAAAGTGATGAATATGTGACATGTTGCAATTGTGGTGGGATCCACGGAGCCACGTCTTTCGAATGCCCCACAAGGGTGAAAGAGAATGAGGCCAAAGTCAGGGTTGTAGAGAGCAATTCATATGCAGCAGCTGTGAAAAGGGTTGAGGATTTGAATGGTGCACCAGAAGAGTCCATAGTAGTGGATAGGCCTTCACTGCAGACTACAGGGTCCTGACATTTTAAAGGTTAAGAAGGTAGACTTTGTGGCCTTTATAGCTATGGTAATTAATGGCACCGCCAAGGTGGAGAGAAGGTCCAGGAAGATAGAAATCATAGTGGATGCAGCAGAGTGGTTCATGGGGCGGAAAGATTTCTCAGCGAAGGAGTTACATGGAATATTGGCCCAAGCCGTACCACCCTCAGGTCCTAGAGCCTGAGAAGGGAGATATGGAGAATTAAAGGAGGAAGTAGTGTCATATTTGTTTGTTTTGGAAATTATATTTTTATTGGGGTATGACTACATCATCACTATTACGTATGGATTTTAATTTGGGCGGGGATTCAACCCGTCCAGTTGGTGGTGGCAAGACACCTTTAAGGTTGTAGTCCTCTATAAAACCCGCAGAAGAAGAAGCAAGCTAGTTATGTCTAAAAAACTGAATCCACATTTGCATTATAGGTTTCATAATGCTTGTATCTAAACCAAAGTAGATTATTTAATACATCAGTGTGGTCTCTAAGCTACAATATGAGGTCCTAAACCTAGCATGAAAGTGAATCCTTGTAGCTGTGTGGGCTAATAGTCCAAATGTTTGCCTTGGAAAGGCACGTTGAGCCAATGGCCACTAAACTCCATACAAATGATTACATTGTCATTTTTTATGCATAATATGTTTGCAATGTGTCATGCATATGAACTCAATGCATTACTGTTACAGAGCAGATATCATGCCCCATGTATACAAATGTAAAACAAGCAGGGGTCCAGCGCCATGGAGGAAGAGAGAAGATGTAAAATCGAGTAGCAGTAAGAGATGAAAATATAGACTTAATGACACAGGTACATTGACACAAAATAAAAAACAAACATGTACCTGCAGAAACACACAAGGTCTAAAATCCCACTGCAAACAACCAGAGACAGGCCAAAGTACAATGAAAGGTTCTTTATGAACTCAGCTTTTCCAAAAATGACAATACACAGTATCACTACAGACAGATTAGAAAGGTAGAAAAATGTTATTTATGGCTACAGGCTAACTATGAGCACCAAGTCAAACTAACACAGCAGTCGATTCACTCACAGAGCGGTGGCCAATGTTCATTTGGCTCTACCCAAGCAGGGTTGGACTTTTCCTCCCGAGCAGGGGTCGTTAGTCAATGGTTGGTCCGGAAGTCGATGGGTGAGTCTGTTGTCAGTAGCAGGTTGCCGGCTGTTCCTCGCTACGCACTGGCCCAGCTGAGTGGTAACGTTTCGTGTACTGGCCAGCAATTGGAGTCACACTGACACCTTGGAAATAGCACTTTCCTTTAGTATTGCTATTGAGAGCGTTGTGATTTGTGTATTTTTCCCACAGCAGGTGGAGAGGAACACCAACGATGTTGACGTCTGTCAGTCGAGAGGTCCCTGGTCCGAAGGGCGCCCTGAAAGTAAGTTCCAGTTCCTTTTAACTCTAGTTCTGGGGATTGTTTAGCAATTCGTTTGGGGAGGGAGGAGGTTATAGGGAATTGGCAACAGCTGTCTCAATGTCACTTTAGTCCATGCCAATCTGCAAAATCACAGCATACCATGCAAGCAATATTTTTTTCTCCATGCAATGCATTTCGATTTCACACATACGAATATAAGGAATTTAAGGGAAAAGGCAATCGTTGTAAACACAGCACACATGATTAAAAAGCACTCATAAATAGGCATGACATCAAATAATAAGACATGGTGATATGCAATATAAAGAGAATGACAGTCTCTAGTTTTGTAAGAATCAGTGTCACTTGTGATATTTACATGGATTCTAATTATTTCCAGGGATACACAACATCCGGCAATATATGGATCCTTGTTAGAAAGAATACGGTATTTCCCTTTACATAGTGATGCTGCTGGATGTTAACCATGGTTCAACTTACCCCTCTCTCCCCTACTGTAGTAACCTATAAATCCCTGCCATGTGTCTAAAACTCTAACTTATCTCAGGGGAGGCCTGGCACTTCAAACAGCAACATGCTTACATTTCAGGAAACACATCAGCACTTGGTTCTGGGAAGTAACAACAATCTTTTATACTCAGCTTCTTCATTCACTCACTGAGGTAAACCTTGCAGAGGTCACCAAAAGTTCAGCCATAAACACCTGTTTGATTTACTACAACTACACAAACTGTTGGAAAATGATATCTCCACGCATAGTGCAGTGATCGTTTTAGATAGTGACGATCGTGATGTGTAGGTGATGATGGTGATGATGATGATGATGATGGTGGTGGTATTAATGATGATGATGGTGGTGATGGTGATGAGTACGTATGCTGAGGAACATTGGTGAATGTGCATGCAGGATGGAGTCAGTGTCCAACAGACATCTCTCTACTGATGGGTTTATTTAGGCTTGGCAGTGTGTGCAGTCCTTCTGCAAGCATAATGTCACCATAAGAACAAGACTAAATAGAGCCAAGAAGAAGACTATCAGATAAGCATGTCAAAAAAGTCACTACAGTATTTACTAGCTGTCAGTGTGTGTTAGTTTGTGTGTGTGTGTCTGTGTCAGTAAGCACACTCAGACTGCATCAGTTTGTGAGTGCGCACATATGCGTGTGTGCATGTGTGTGGGTGTATACAGTGTGACCTGTGTGACGTACTGCAGCAATGGCAGTGACTCAGTGAAGGGTTGCCAGGACAATGTCAACGTCTGAGACCCAAACCAGCGGCTCCCAGACTTCCCAAACCACCAACAACAAGCTACACGCCCAGCCAGAGGACCAGGAATGTCATTCATATGGTCCTGATTTCCCCCCTCTTTCACCCTTCCATCCCTCCATCCCTCCCCTCTTTCCATCCTATGCAGAGGGAGGAGAGAGATTGTTGGATCCAGAGTAGGGATGGCTCATCTCCAGCTTGGTATCTGCTTGCACAGACAGCTACCCACCGCCGCATGCAAACACTGGCTTTATAAATCCCCTAATCTATGTTTCCCCTTAATAACTATGGAGACTTTAAGACTGCCAGATACAATTTGTAGCCCTCAGTAGCTACGTGTTATATATACAGATGTTTTTAATTGCTCCAAGCCTAATACACAAAACGAGAGCAGTGTTGTTGCCATCCATGTTTCTCTGTAGCCAATGCACAACACAACATTTCTTCATAAGGAAGATGAACGTGAAAAGCCCAGTGGAGCTGGAAAGGCAGCAGGCAGGTTTCCATTGTGTTCTACCATAACTCATAATGAGACCTTTTTGCTGTAACTCTGAAGGGGAATTCAAACCACCCCTGTGGATCTCTCTGTACAGTATGTCTGTGTCAAACCAGGCCGATGTCAGCCAACTGCGCTGTTTATTGCTTGAGGTTTGATGCATATTTCCTGCTCGTCATCTGGAACACAGTCTAGCAGTTCAACAGTAGATTCCTCTCAGCTCAGCCCATGCAGCATGGCTTTGATATTCACCACAGCCACTGGGACACGATCAATCTCCTGATCACTTCTCTCAGTTCAACTGCGTTTCTGATCTTCGTGGTCTTATCTGTGGAATCTCCCGTCTCTGAGCGGCCTAGCCGGTGTTCTCTGATCATGCCACCGAGCTCTCAGCACACTCATTTTATAACTAGTTTAAGAGCTGTCACCTTTGGCATAGAATTTCACTTTTCGACAGCGCTTAAAACAGGTTCATCAGGTTCAGAAGAAAGTTGTGGTTTTGTAAATGGATTTGGCCCTTGACCAGGAATGATGAACACTTAAAAACACAAGCCTTCAGTAGTCTTGAACAAGCTGAAGTGAAACGAGTCAAGATCTTCTGCAATTAGGCCTACCTAGTTAAACTATGTTTGCATTGGAAAACTCTGCAAACTTACAGTTAAAACAAGTGTAAATTACTGAACAGGCAGGATCTTCTCTGAACATCACACACATTTCCACACATTTCCCCTCCATGCTCACAACCTGAACACTGAACCATAGAGAAATAACATGCTGCCTTCTGGGATCATATGGAGCAGGTGTTCCTAGTCTTTTTGAGCTCTATCACCCCTTAAAGGCTTCTGTAATTCTCCTGAGCTGAGACCCATTGGATAAACCAAACCAATGGTTCTTGTTAGAACCCATTCTGTGGCTACTGCCTTGAGGGAGTCTGAGGAGATCCACCAGTAGGTTTCGGGCCCATCTGGGAGATAGTGAGGTAGTGATGGAGGGTTGCTAAACGTCCCTGGTGAGGTAGCCATTTAACGATGTGGTGCTACAGATGACCTCTCTCACGTCCTGTGAGGTAAGGTCAACAGAGACCAGACTTCCAATCACCTACTGGCTGTCATCCATTTGCCCAAAAACCAGCTCCTCTAAACCACATACGTCTCTCTCTCTCTCCACATGGCAGATTATTCTAGTATGTCATAAAAAATTGAATTGTCTTCTGTTTTCGCTGGTGAAATCTATTATTTTCCTTTTCAACAAAAATCATTTTCATTACTGTACATTTATTTTTTCCTCAAACTATACTATCCAATGACCTTTCCTATCCTTAAATAACATTTCAACTTTTACATACAGGTGATTATGTGCAGACAGTAGGAGTCTTTAGTTTGTGTGTGTCTCTGTGTCAGTAAGTACAGTCAGGCTGCATCAGTTTGTGCGTGTGCACGTATGCACGTGGCAGTCATTTGTTTCCACATTGATCTAGGCGGGGTATGACTACATTGCAATAGCTCTGCGTTGATTGAAACCTCCTACTCCTTCCCATGCGCTGCACCTAACATAGTAAATGTAAATCCGAGATTCTGAAATTAGTCAAATACAATATGTTACGTTTGGTATGGTTACATAAGACAGAAACGAAAGTAGGGTGGTTGATCGGGGTGGATGTGTGGTCGTATAATGCGAACTTCTGTAACGATCGTCGTGGGCTGAAGGAGAGGAGGACCAAAGTGCAGCGTGGTACGTATCCATAATTCTTTTAATCAATATGAATACACGAACAAAAACAACAAAATGACCAACGAAACGAACAGTTCTGACAGGTGCAACAAACACTAACCAGAAAATAACCACCCACAAACACAAGTGGGAAAACAGGCTACCTAAGTATGGCTTTCAATCAGAGACAACGATAGACAGCTGCCTCTGATTGAGAACCATACCAGGCCAAGCACATAGAAACAGAAAACCTAGACCTATAACACAAAATACCCACCCACATCACACCCTGACCAAACTAAAAATAGAACATACAAAGCAATCTACGGTCAGGGCGTGACAGTACCCCCCCCCCCCCAAAGGTGCGGACTCCGGCCGCAAAACCTTTAGCATTTTAGCTAATTAGGTACTTTTCAAAAACGTACTACTATTTAGCTACTTTGCAACTACTAGCATGTTATCTAACCCTAATGCGAACGTCTAGCAACACAAAGGTTGTGAGTTCGAATCTCATCATGGACAACTTTAGCATTGTAGCTAATTAGGTCTATTTTCAACTACCTTACATATGTGTTGCTTCTTTGCAACTACTTAACACGTTAGTTAATCCTTCCCTAACCCTAACTTTAACCCTTTTAGCTAACCCTTCCGCTAACCTTAACTATTTTAGCTAACCCTTCCCCTAACCCTAACCTTAACCCTTTAACTTATCCTAAACTTAACCTTAACCTTACCCCTAGACTAGCTAATGTTAGCCAGCTAACTAAGTTAGCCCCTAGCTAGGATTCTTAATATATCATACGTTTTGCAATTTGTAACATACTGTACGTTTTGCAAATCTGTAACATATAATACGAATTGAAATTGGTAAAATATCATACTAAATGGGTGATGGACATCCACAAATTAATACATACCATGCGAAACGTAACATATCATACTAAATGGAGTGTCACAGATTTACATACATAATAATATGAAATGCTCTGAGACCAGGTTGGCTCCCTCTGCCATGCAGCATTTCTGTTTTCACCAAAACCATGGTTCCAACCTTTCTGTTATGACATGCTCCACCTAAAGTTTTTCGATCTTCCATTGACCCAATATTTCCAGCCACAGCACTGTCCAAAGCCCTGACCCGTAGGATTTGGCACTGATAGATAAGTGGGTCCTGACCACGGTTTGGGAAACTAAATCTCCAAATCGTGACACACAGATGAAATAACATGCAAGCCTAACGAACCTCTGGCCACACACACACACACACACACACACACACACACACACACACATACACACACACACACACACACACACACACACACACACACACACACACACACACACACACACACACACACAACACACACCACACACACACAACACACACACACACACACCACACCACACACACACACACACACACACACACACAACACACCAACACACAACATCTGCCAAACATCCTTTTACCAGTCTCTAAACCCTGGGCTGGGCTCACTCTGACTCCAGTACTAATAGTTGGATTAGAGAAGAGTCAGATGATATTTATGAGGGAGATTATGTGTATGTCAGGGGAGACAGATCACCTGGCAGAGATTAGACTCTATACAGGACAAAAGGCTAATCTCAGTTATCCCCCCCATTGATTAAAATTAAACATGTCATCTACAGATGTTTCTGTAGTTAATCCATGTCTGTCTAGAATTAAAAATTGAATCTAGAGATGTTTCCTCACTCTATCCATCCGCTTGTCTGTCTGGGTTACAGGCAACACTAGCAGAAGCACTGCAGAAACCAGCAGAGAAGTCAAGCATTAGATGCATGCACGCAAAAATACACACACAGTATCTCATCGTCACACCACAATTTCCTAAAACTGGGAGTGGGAGAATTTGAGCGACCTGTTCTCCATTCTCTCCTCTTTCTGTTGGATGGACTGACATCCTTCTGTCTGTCTAAGGAGAGACTGATGGAGAAACCTCACACACACAGCCGGGTCACAGTTACAGGTCTGGCACTGAGAGTTCCATTAGCTGCCGGCCAAGGCAGCACTGTATGTGTGAAGGGTTCCAACACTAGAGCCATCCAGAAAGTGTGTTTACATTAGGAGGATTAGCTAGCCGGGTTGGATGAGGCCAGCAGGGACGGGTGACTCACACAGACAGAACATAACACTGGGAAATATTGTAGACAGAAGCTACACTACCGTCAAAAGTTTGGGGCCACTTAGAAATATCCTTGTTTTTGAAAGCGTAGGCGTACAGAAGCCCATTATCAGTAACCATCACTCCTGTGTTCCAATGGCACCTTGTATTAGCTAATCCAAGTTTATCATTTTAAAAGGCTAATTGATCATTAGAAAACCCTTTTGCAATTATGTTAGCACAGCTGAAAACTGTCGTGCTGATTAAAGAAGCAATATAATGGCCTCTTTAGACTAGTTGAGTATCTGGAGCATCAGCATTTGTGGTTTTGATTACAGGCTCAAAATGGCCAGAAACAAATAACTGTCTTCTGAAACTTGTCAGACTATTCTTGTTCTGAGAAATGAAGGATATTCCATGCAAGAAATTGCCCAGAAACTGAGGATCTCGTACAACGCTGTGTACTACTCCCTTCACAGAACAGCACAAACTGGCTCTAACCAGATAGAAAGAGGAATGGGAAGCCCCGGTGCACAACTGAGAAAGTGGACAAGTACATTAGAGTGTCTAGTTTTGAGAAACAGACGCCACACAAGTCCTCAACTGGTAGCTTCATTAAATAGTACACGTAAAACACCAGTCTCAACGTCAACAGTGAGAGGCGACTTAAGGTGGGCAAAAGAACACAGACACTGGACAGAGGACCTCTGCCTAGAAGGCCGATCCCCGGAGTCGCCTCTTCACTGTTGAGTTGAGACTGGTGTTTTACGGGTACTATTTAATGAAGCTGCCAGTTGAGGACTTTTGAGGCGTCAGTTTAAAAATAAACAGGCTGTCGTGATCATGCACTGAAAAGCACTGACTGATTCTCGTACGCATAAATGCACCTCATGTGTTTGGTAATTCTTTGTTCTAAAAGAGAGCACGATGTAGGCTAGAATTTACTGTAAAACCAATTACGTTAACCACTCCAAGACTCAGAGACCACATGCACACACACATTGACGCCACACACACACACACAACACACACACACACACACACACACACACACACACACACACACACACACACACCACACACACACACACACACACACACACACCCACCACACACACACACACACACACACACACACCCACACACACCACACACACACGCACACTAACAAACAAACAAACAATTTACTTTGAGGTACAGCTGATTATAGAGAGTAGCCAGTAGAGTTGAAAGGCATTCCTAGCCCCCTCACTGTACCTACATGACACATACAGTTTCCTAGCCCTTCTGCAGGACACACATAGTTAGAACCACAACACAAGAGCTGGCTAAACTGAGCCCTCAGCAGGAGACCTAGTGACTGGGCCATTATAAACCCTACCTGTCATTATAAAACATACCTGTCAGAGCCCTCAGCACCCACTCACACATCTACTGCATGCACATGAAGCAGATGTGAGGCTCTGATATCAACTAGCAAGTGAGCACTACCATTGTCCAGCATTTAAAGGTCCAATGCAGCTGTTTTTATCTCAATATCAAATAATTTCTGGTTAACTATTAAGTACCTTACTGTGAATGTTTTCAATTAAAATGGTCAAAAATAAATAATAATTGTTTCTTAGCAAAGAGCAATTTCTCAAGCAAGATTTTGCTACAACTGTCTGGGAGTGGTCTGATTGTGTGGAGGAAACTGTTGTTGCCAGAAAGGTTGGGATCTAATTTACTGCCTGGTGATGTCACCAGGCAAGACAAAACTCCATCCCACCAAAACATGCAAAAATTTCTGCAGTTTTTTTCAAACAGATCACACAGTAAAATGACATTATCATAATTTTCACAATTTCACAGTATTATTCCAACTTCATAGTGTGGAAATATACAGTCAGTATATTTAGGACAGTTTAGTAGGTACACCCATCTATTACCGGGTCGGATGCCGCTTTGCCTCCAGAACAGCCTGAATTCTTTGGGACATTAATTCTACAAGTCGGAAACATTCCACAGAGATGTTGGTCCATGCTGACTAGATGGCATCAAGCAGTTGCTATGTACAGATTGGACAGTGGTACACCACCACCACCAGCCTGTACTGTTGACACCAGGCAGGAGAGGTCCATGTACTCTTACACCAAATCCTGACTCCGCCATCAGCATGACGTAACAGGAACCGGGATTTGTCGGACCAGGCAATGCTTTTCCAGTCCTCAATTGTCCA
Organism: Salvelinus sp. IW2-2015; assembly: GCF_002910315.2. Classification (NCBI taxonomy): domain Eukaryota; kingdom Metazoa; phylum Chordata; class Actinopteri; order Salmoniformes; family Salmonidae; genus Salvelinus; species Salvelinus sp. IW2-2015. The sequence goes on from NC_036839.1 coordinate 30,457,983, forward strand.
GTGTTGGTGATTGCATGCCCACCGGAGGCACATCTTCTTGTTTTTAGCTGATAGGAGTGGAACCCGGTGTGGTAGTTTGCGGCAATAGCCCATCCGTGACAACGACCGACGAGTTGTGCGTTCCGAGATGCCGTTCTGCACTCTAATGTTGTACTGCGCTATTATTTGTCTGTTTGTAGTCGCCTGTTGGCTTGCACGATTCGTGCCATTCTCCTTCGACCTCTCTCATCTACAAACTGTTTTCACCAAGAGGACTGCCGCTGACTGGATTTATTTTTCTTCAGTCGTACAATTCTCGGTAAATCCTAGACACTGTGTGTGAAAAGCCCAGGAGGGCAGCCATTTCTGAGATACTGGATTTGGCGTGCCTTTGCACCGGCGATCATACCAAGCTTAAAGTGGCTTAGGTCACTCGTTTTGCCCATTCTCATGTTCAATCGAACAATAACTGATTGCCTCAATGCCTGTCTGCCTGCTTTTTATATACTGTAGTAAGCCAGGGCCACTTGTCACTGTCTGTGGAAGCGGTCAATTTTCGTGAAGGGGTGGTGTACCTTATAAACTGGCCGGTGAATGTATATAAAACACAAGAAAATCACATTTTTGACTGCATTGGGCCTTATTCCTGCTTCCTAGGTACAAAGTGTTGTTGCAAACATGGAGACGCGAGGAGACGTAAGCAAGCTAGTTATTGCCTTACTACAAAATATATTTCAAATGTACACAACAATACATACAGATACATTACCTGGTCAATAGTTTCATTTACAGAATAACCATCATTCTTTCCGCTGTGGGAGGGGGCTGGGCCTGCTTTCACAGTCACTGTATCCTGTCCAGCTAACACACATACATACACACACACACAGATAAACACACACACACAGAAACACACAAAGATAAACACACACATACATAAACACACACTGAGACAGCATGGTTCTAAGAAAGAGTGACAGCATATACATCCAGAAGACTCTTGTTCTCTCATTCCTAATCTAGACATGATTTATATTAAAACTAAAATAAATCTGTCACATCGGCCATGTATATGCAGGGTTGGGGAGTAGCTGATTACGTGTAATCTGATGATAATTTAAAAAAAACTGTATTCAGTTACTTTACCAGCAAACATATTGTAATCCGATTACAGATACTTTTGAAAAAAAAATATGGTTACTTCTTGGATTACTTTTAAATTCAACTACTTACTACTGTTTGTTTTCTCAATGACATTCAATTCAGCATTGAAAAAAGGCGCAAGTTTAACTTTGTTCCACCTGACCAAGTCAGACCACAAGTCAGAGACCACATTGATGACACACTAAATTATGGGTCGTTTTCGTCTTCTTCTAATACCTCTTCAGGGGAAAGTAATCCGAAAGTAATCAGATTACGTTACTGAGTTTCGGTAATCCAAAAGTTACGTTACTGATAACAATTTTGGACAGGTAAGTAGTAACGAATTACATTTAGAAAGTAACCTAGCCAACCCTATGTGTGTGTGTGTGTGTGGTGTGTGTGTGTGTGTGTGTGTGTGTGTGTGTGTGTGTGTGTGTGTGTGTGTGTGTGTGTGTGTGTGTGTGTGTGTGTGTGTGTGTGTGTGTGTTGTGTGTGTGTGTGTGTGTGTGTGTGTTGTGTGTGTGTGTGTGTGTGTGTGTGTGTGTGTGTGTGTGTGTGTGTGTGTGTGTCCTGTTGATGCTGACCAGCCGTTACTCCAGTTTGACGGATGTTTGTTGAACATTGGTTTTGAGTTAGCTGGAGCTTGACATTTTCCCACCGAGTTGTGCGCATTATTTATTTTGTTCACCACAAGTCAAGTGAAAGGCTGTGCCAAACCGCCACATGGATTACCCTTAACTTTGGTCCTATATACAGTACCATACACCACTGCAGATACAGAATGACTACTGAACAAATCTAGCTCTACTTCAATGGTCACCAACTCTGGTCCAGGGTATTGTTCAATGTTCAACAGCAGACTGTGAATGTATAGTGTACAGCTGTGAGTATATTGTGTAACAGCAATAGCACAACTTTTTATGACCTTCACTGGTGTAAGAAGTTCTCTGGGGGGGGGGGGTTCCCCCCGGATGTTGGGCTCTATGCCTGAAAATGCCCTTGTCCCCCCAAATTCAAACTCTCCCATACATTTCTAAAAACTGCCAATAATGGATATTAACTGAAAAAGTATCTTATGTCGTTTCTTGCAATAGCCCTCTGTGACTTTAAAGAATATTTATCTCAAAACTGTGATTCCTAAAAGATGTGTCCGGAGATTTGGTCAACTCCGTCTGATTCGTCCAAAATCCTAAATTAATCTAGAATGAGCAGGGTCATCTATACTATACAGGGTCAGCTATACTATACAGGGTCATCTATACTATACAGGGTCATCTATACTATACAGGGTCAGCTATACTATACACAGTCATCTATACTATACAGGGTCAGCTATACTATAGAGGGTCATCTGTACTATACAGGGGCATCTATACTATACAGGGTCATCTATACTATACAGGGTCAGCTATACTATAGAGGGTCATCTGTACTATACAGGGGCATCTATACTATACATGGTCATTTATACTATACAGGGTCAGCTATAACATATAACATATATAACATCTATACTATACAGGGTCAGCTATACTATTCAGGGTCAGCTATACTATACAGGGTCATCTATACTATGCAGGGTCAGCTATACTATCTCTACTTTTGATAGGTTGAAACAATATTGGAATCACTGTGTTAAACATCCTTAAACTATCAACTCCATCTGCCTGATATATTACAATAGAATATTACTTTTGGTTAAAATATGTTACATTTATTTAGGTTTTATAGTCATAAAGGAACTGAGGAAAACTAAATTGCTACTGTGTATACCACATGAATAAAGCAAACGTTAACTTGGTCAAAGTGTTGAAAGATCTAATAGAATGGTCATGTTTTTATTGGGGATTTTCAAATGAATCATTTTCCATATTTTACAAATGTTTGTATTGAACTTTTATTTTTAGAGGCAAAAATATGTATGTTTTGAGTACCTGTTGTCAACTCCGTCACTGATGGCTAACCCCCCCCCCCACCAAAAAAGCCCTTGCTCAAACCTTGCTGGGGGCCCCACAAAACTACACTACGCTACTAATGACCTGGTGACTTCCCATTGTCATATTCTGGCCCATTTCCTATGTGAAAAAAATAAGAGAAGGAGAGGTGATGGTGTGAGATTTAGAAGAGGCAGGTGAGGAGAGAGCTACTGCTATGGTAGCATGGTCCACCCTTTTCCAGTCAAGGGTAATCTTTGATGGCGCCATACTAGACAGAAAAGGTGGTGGGAAGGACCTAGTCTTGAAATAGATCATTACATTACTGTACCTCCAACCTCAGAAATACTTGGTAGATGGCTGGTATCCTCTGGACAGACTTCTGGTAAACCAATCCCTCAGATGAGCAACAGGCCCTGGAAATGTATGTCTGTGGGTGAGGGGGGCATCCCTGTTCCCACAACATCATTAGCTATTAATCTCCACTGTGGGCGTTGCATTAACATCTGCGTCCGCAGACTGTACACACATGACTGAATTCCCTGTCTCGGTCTGCGTTCAGAGACGCTTCTTTTCCTAGGTGTGTCTGAGTGGTTGTTCTCAGACCGAGTGTGTCAGATTGAGACATCCAATCAGCTGCTGCAGTCATAACAACAACTCCCGTCACTAGGATTAAGAAAGATTGATATCGCCTTAGAAACCTGTGTTATCCTACTACAGTAGATTTGTTTAGAAAGGAAATACAGGGGTGATGAACGTGTTAAACTCCGTTACTGGAGGGCTGCAGGGCCTGCTGTTTTGTTATTATTTCTTTCTCCTGTTCTTTAATGTCTGATTGAGTCACACCGTTTACGATCTCATAGATCTCTTGGTGTTGGAAGATCTGTCTACACCCCCCAGCCTCAGCCAGTATACAGTAAGCCTGCTGGGTTAGATCACACACAGAATACAGATACAGGAAGCCTGCTGGGTTAGATCACACACAGAATACAGATACAGGAAGCCTGGTTACTGTTTAGGCAGATCAGAGAGGCTCAAACCAACATATCTCTGTGCAGGAGCAAAGTATAGCGATGTCTCATGCTTGCACAGAATAAGTGATATGTCTTCGCTGTTAGGTAATCATGCAGAACCTGGTCTGTCCGGTGTCATGTGTCTAATCTCGAGCTGTGTGTCGTATGCATGTGCATTGTCAGATCGATGGTCGAGCTGTTAATCACACACGCGCACATGCGCACACGCCGACGCGCAGCGCACAGCGCACACCACACACACACACACACCACACACACACACACACCACACACACCACACACACACACACAACACACACACACACACACACACACACACCACACAACACACACACACACACACACACACACACACACACACAGGCTCCTCAGATAGACAACACCGCAGGGACCAGGTCTTTCTATCCAAGCATTTATTTTTAAGAGAATGCTTCCTCTTCAATGTAATCCGTGGGTGGTGTGTGAAGGTGAGTGTCGTGTGTGTTGTGTGGATTGTGTGTGTGTGTGGGTGTGTTGTGTTGTGTGGGTGTGTTGTGTGATGTGGCTGTGCGCGTTGGCGCCACGGCGCGTGTGCGCATGTGCGCGTGTGTGATTAAGGTCGCTGTACTGTGTCCAACACACAGACGACTCAAGCAGCTGAATTACACACAGACACACGGACATGCACATTCACTGCAATTACCTAAAGCAGAGAGAAGACAACCACACTGTAAACAGACAGGAGGGGATGGAAATCAGAAATCAGATCACTGACCGTGTGAAAAACAGAGGTATTTCTATATCCTACCCAGTCCTCCACCATTATTACACCACTGGAACATATACATCACAATTATCCTACAATATTCCATGATTTATGTGATAATTATGGGATGGGTCCAGTGGAGAGAACACTTTGTTGTCTTTGTGTGGTGTGTGTGGTTGTGTGTGTGTGTGTGTGTGTGTGTGTTCGTTCGTGTGTGTACACTATGTGTGTGTGTGCATAGCGGACATAGAAAGATGGTCTACAGAGACCTGTATGTGGAGAAAGACCGCAATTAAATTTTTGCCTGAATTGGCAAAATTGGCATTCAGAAAGTATTCAGACTCCTTGACGTTACAGCCTTATTCTAAAATGTATTCAATTGTTTTTTTCCTCATCAATCTACAAACAATACCCCATAATGACAAAGCAAAACAGGTTTTTAGACATTTTTGCTAATAAAAAAAAAAATGATATCACATATACATAACCATTCAGATCCTTTACTCAGTACTTTGTTGAAGCACCTTTGGCAACAATTGCAGCCTTGAGGCTTCTTGGGTATGATGCTACAAACTTGGCACAACTGTATTTGGGGAGTTTCTCCCATTTTTCTCTGCAGATCCTCTCAAGCTCTGTCAGGTCGGATGGGGAGCGTTGCTGCACAGCTATTTTCAGGTCTCTCCAGAGATGTTTGATCGGGTTCAAGTCTGGGCTCTGGCTGGGCCACTCAAGGACATTCAGAGACTTGTTCCGAAGCCACTCCTGCATTGTCTTGGCTGTGTTCTTAGGGTCGTTGTCCTGTTGGAAGGTGAACCTTTGCCCCAGTCTGAGGTCCTGAGGGCTCTGGAGCAGATTTTTATCAAGGATCTCTCTGTACTTTGCTCCGTTCATCTTTGCCTCGATCCTGACCAGTCTCCCAGTTCCTGACGCTGAAAAACATCCCCACAGCATGATGCTGCCACCATCATGCTTCACCGTAGGGATGGTGCCAGGTTTCCTCCAGGCGTGACGATTGGCATTCAGGCCAAAGAGTTCAATCTTGGTTTCATCAGACCAGAGAATCTTGTTTCTTATGGTCTGAGAGTCTTTAGGTACCTTTTGGCAAACTCCAAGCCAGCTGTCATGTGCCTTTTACTAAGGAGTGGCATCCGTCTGGCTACTCTACCATAAAGGCCTGATTGGTGGAGTGCTGCAGAGATGGTTGTCCTTCTGGAAGGTTCTCCCATCTCAACAGAGGAACTCTGAAGCTCTGTCAGAGTGACCATTGGGTTCTTGGTCACCTCCCTGACCAAGGCCCTTCTCCCCCAATTGCTCAGTTCTAGGAAGAGTCTTGGTGGTTCCAAACTTCTTCCTTTTAAGATTGATGGAGGCCACTGTGTTCTTGGTGACCGTCAATGCTGCAGTAATTTTTTGGTACCCTTCCCCAGATCTGTGCCTCGACACAATCCTGTCTCAGAGCTCTGTGGACAATTCCTTCGACCTCATGCCTTGGTTTTTGCTCTGACATGCACTGTCAACTGTGGGACCTTATATAGACATGTGTGCCTTTCCAAATCATGTCCAATAAATTGAATTTACCACAGGTGGAATACAATCAAGTTGTAGAAACATCTCAAGGATGATCAATGGAAACGGGATGCACCTATGCTCAATTTCGAGTCTCATAGCAAAGGGTCTGAATACTTATGTAAATAAGGTATTTCTGTTGTTTTATTTAGATTTTTTTTTCAAAATTTGCAAAAAAAAAGTTTTTGTTTTGTCATTCTGGGGTATTGTGTGTAGATTGCTAAGGATTTTTTTATTCAATCCATTTTAGAATAAGGCTGTAACGTAACAAAATTTGAAAAAGTGTCTGAATACTTTCCGAAGGCACTGTATGAGTGTGTATAAGTGTGTTTGTGCATTAAGCGTGTGCGTGTGTGTGTTTTTCAGGCTCCTAGGCTGATTAAGCTGGTATAAACCAAAGCTTTGATGGGAGTTCAGACTCATCAGTGAGGATACTACAGAGACACAGAGTGACCACAGGCTTGATCAAGACATGATCAAGTCACAGTCAGGTCACGGTCCTGTGGAGTGGATAAATTAAGTCAGGGATTTTTGGGTGAGGGGATGTTTTGGGAAGAGCGAGCTGACCCGTGGTCGTGGGTTCATTGTAAAGTAAGTTGTTTATGTTATTCTTGTCTTTATGCCTGAGATGCTGTCGAGTACAGGAGAGAATTCAAGATACACAATAAAATTATTAGACCTGGGTTCAAATAGTATTTGTTCCCTTTCAAAGTTCAGCAGGGAAGAGCAGAAGAGAACTTATGTTACCCCTGGGTTAGAGAGACAGAGACAGAAACAGAGGCTGGATGGTGCCAGGGTCCAACCCAGAAATACAGGAACGTCAAGCTGTAGTAAGTAGTGGAGAGACTCTAACCATCACTTTAACCTCTCCTTCCCTATCTCTCCACCTCTCTCTCTCGCTCACTCTCTCTCTAATGTCCCCCCTTTTTTTCTCTGTCTCTCTCTCGCTCTCAATTTCTCTCTCTGTCTTCCTCTCTCTCTCCATAAATCAGTCAAGACACCCACACTCCCCCGGTACAGGATGCCACAAGTAGCAGTGAACTATTAACCTCAATAACCTGAGTTGTTTGTGACAAGCTAAAATTAGTGTGCAGTTAGACTCAGAGTCGTTCTGAAGACCTGCAACACACACAGATAATGGAAAGGTCAGGGCTATCAGAACCATGTTATCTTCAAAACAATCAGAACAGACAACAGCAGATGGAACATGATGCCCACAGTATTTCCATAGCCTACAGCTACCTTTCCTCAATTGACTGATTTTGATTTGTGATATTTTGTGATATTTTGTGATATTTTTCAGTTTGATAATAGTGCATTTATGCTATTTTGTTCAGTGTTGAATTACATTCATGGATTCACAGTAATGCAGTAAGACATTGAACAGTATACATTTTCAGTTTCTCTTCAGAGCCAAAAACCCTAGATCAGAGAGTTTTAAGAACACAACACACTGCCCACACACACACACACACACAATCACACACACACACACACACACACACACACACACACACACACACACACACACCACACACACACACAACACACACAACACACACAAACACCACACACACATCACACACACACACACACACACTTTGAAAGAGGAAACATGCGAGAGTATTACATTTCTCTCTACATTTTCTTCAATTGTCTGTGATAGAATAATAGAACTCACTCATAAATCAAAGTTACAGTACTGGCCTCTGTATGCTGAATGAGGATTTTTTCTTTGAAATGGATGCTGTATGAAAAAGTGTCAAGTTTGTGCATGCATGCATGTGTGCTTGCGTGCATGTAATGTATGTGTGTGTTTAAGGTAAACACTATATCATAGAGTTGGACACACAAGATCAGTACAGAACTAGTGGCTAATGCCTCTGCTCACACTCTGACTGTATCCTTTAAACACCACCTGTGCGAGTGTGTGTTATTTCAGCTGGCATGCAATGATTTGTGCATGCAGATGTGCTGTTTGTGTGTGTTGTGTGTGTGGTGGTGTGTGTGTGTGGTGGTGTGTGTGTGTGTTGTGTGTGTGTGTGTGTGTGTGTGTGTGTGTGTGTGTGTGTGTGTGTGTGTGTGTGTGTGTGTGTGTGTGTGTGTGTGTGTGTGTGTGTGTGTGTGGTGTGTGTGTGTGTGTGTGTGTGTGTGTGTGTGGTGTGTGGTGTGGTGTGTTTTGTCTTTCTGAAACTGACTATTATCCAGATCTGAATGTGTGTATTGCGTGTGGTCAGTAGCGACCCATAATTCAGTGGCTTGCCTGTTTTGCATGTTATTTTGTCACATATCAGTTTGCAAACAATGTAAAGAAAAATACATATCATTGAGTTAATAAAGCTGCATACAAACATGGTCTCTTTTTTGTTTTCTTGAGTAAGGCAGCTCCAAGTACAGGTGCTTCAGCCTACCTCAGTGCTTTCTGTTGGGATGGGCGAAGCCAGATTGGCTCAGTGTTTGATGACAAAATTTGCCCACGAAGGACCACCACTCCACCTTCCCGTTCAAGAGAGCACAGCACAACAAGGTGAGTCCAAAAATGTATTGTATGCTGCTTTATAAATGATGTAATATGCCAGGGAGATACGTATACTGTAGCTAAGAAAGTAATACTAAGTGTATGTTGTGTAGTAAGCTGTTAGTAGCCCATGTGCCTCACCCTGATAATTTGGTCTATTTTCACCTCTTAATTTCACCTACTGTTCTGACTTGGTGGTGCACATGTAGCCTATAACCTGTTTTAAAGAAATGTAATCATCGAATATTGTCAGAGCTTTCATTGTCTGCTTATATGCCCCCTTTATTTACAGTATCCTACGGTTCTGACTTGGTGTACAGGGAGAACACTGTAAGAACGGCCCATGTTCTGAATTCTGTCGCTATACATTTCAAAAGTGCTGAACAAATAGTTATATTGACTAGCTCGCTCATTAATGTCTTAATCAAAATTACGGATTGCCTCTTATCCGCTTGTCGTCCCCTTATGCCATAGTTTGTAAATCTCAATTGTCATTAGAAACCACATTTGTTTAAGCAAGTCAGCCATATCAGCTATGTTTTTTTTAAAGGCAGTAAATGAGGCTGAATGAACTGTTTCGCTGCCAGACAAGGCTCCGCTGATAGCCAGGTGTAGCAGTGGTATAGCTCAAATAATGTATTGTTTAGTGTTGTGCTAAAATCTCCACTGTGTGTGGTTGTTAGATTTTATTGTGTTTTTCTGCCAGAACTCAGTGTCTGTGTAACGCCGTGACCTCATTCATGGGTGGGAACCACCCACGGGTAATCCCCCGACTCACACTTTGGTGTGTGTGTTTGTGTGTGTGAGTGAGTGAGTGAGTGTGTTCCAGCTAATATTGAGATGATTAAATAATGATTTGATCTGGATATTTATGACCACTATGCAGCACCTTCACTCTTAAACGTTTCTGTTTTGCGGAGGGCTATGGTTGACCTGCTCTTTCTGATAGATTCAGAAAGAACAGAGAGAGAGATGCTCCATTTTGTTATTGAACAGAGATGAATCAGGCCAGAGTACAGGAAGGGCTGGCGTCACACTTTATGACGCTAACACCTTCCAGGGTAGACCTCCCGTTTCCTCATACAAACCTCCTGTTATTACAACACTGGATGAGCAGCAGTGTGTGTCGTGTGCAATGGTGTAAAGTACTTAAGTAAAAATACTTTAAAGTTCTACTTAAGTAGTGTTTTTGAGTATCAAATCAAATCAAATCAAATGTATTTATATAGCCCTTCTTACATCAGCTGATATCTCAAAGTGCTGTACAGAAACCCAGCCTAAAACCCCAAACAGCAAACAATGCAGGTGTAGAAGCATCTGTACTTTACTTTACCATTTATATTTTTGACTACTTTTACTTTTACTTCGTTACATTCCTAAAGAAAAGTATGTACTTTTTACTCCATACATTTTCCCTGACACCCAAAAGTACTCATTACGTTTTCGATTCTTAGCAGGACAGAAAAGGGTCCAATTCACACACATATCAAGAGAGCATCCCTGGTCATCCCTACTGCCTCTGATTTGGCGGACTCACTAAACACAAATGCTTTGTTTTAAAATTATGTTGGAGTGTTGGAGTGTGACCTTGGCTATCCGTAAATAAAATAAAATTGTAAGGTTCTGCTTTTCTTTTCTTAGTCAACCTTGTGTTCTTTTTCTTTGTGTTCCTGAACGTAGCCCTGTCTTTCATTTTTGTTCATTGTTTTCACCTGTGTTCGTTTCTCACCTGGTCTCATCAGCTCCCTATTTAGTTCAGTTCTTTCTGTTTGTATGGTTGTGAGGTATTGTTTTTGACTGCCTACCTGTGTTTCACCATTGCCTGTGACCACGATTCCTGCCTTCTGCAAGGCTTAATAAACATCTGCTGCGCTCTGCGCGTGAATCTACACCTTTTTCTCCCTGAGGATTCATTACAAAAACAAGAAAATTGTGCTGTCTGGTTTGCTTATTATAAGGAATTTAAAATGATTCATACTTTTACTTTTACCTTTGATATATAAGTATATTTTAGCAACTACATTTACTTATGATACTTAAGTATATTTCAAACAAAATACTTTTAGACTTTTACTCAAGTAGTATTTTTCTGGGTGACATTAAATTTTACTTGAGTCATTTTCTATTAAGGTATCTTTACTTTTACTCAATACTGTATGAGAATTTAGTACTTTTTCCACCAATGGTCGTGTGTTTGTGTGTGTGCATACCTCAGTACCTGTGTGTCTGTACTGTAGATATGTGTGAGGGAAGGAGCTCGTTCAACTTTAAATCCCTGGGAAAAGTGGGAGAGTCTCACACTGCCGGACATGAGGGTCAGATTGGACAGGAATATTATTCCCTCCCTAATTGCTCCCTCCCTCACTCCATCTCTCCCTCCTTGCTATATCCGGAACTGTCTTGTGCTGATTCTGGGTCAGAGGAGAAACACACCAGGGTGTAATGAGGAGAGGACTGGTTGCTTTGAGTCAAGCGGTTTGAAAGACATCAAGATACAGTACATTCAAACTGAGAGTTGGGGAGAGATTGTATCACTTTTTGTAAATGCATCTGTGGCTGTGTGAATAGCCATATTGAAACACACACAGATGTACACTGTAGTAGTAAAATATGGTTAAGCTGGGGTGTGGACAGGAAGTTAGGGTTAGGGCTGAGCTGGGGTGTGGACAGGAAGTTAGGGTTAGGGCTGAGCTGGGGTGTGGACAGGAAGTTGGGGTTAGGGCTGAGCTGGGGTGTGGACAGGAAGTTGGGGTTAGGGCTGAGCTGGGGTGTGGACAGGAAGTTGGGGTTAGGGCTGAGCTGGGGTGTGGACAGGAAGTTTTGGGGTTAGGGCTGAGCTGGGGTGGTGGACAGGAAGTTGGGGTTAGGGCTGAGCTGGGGTGTGGACAGGAAGTTGGGGTTAGGGCTTGAGCTGGGGTGTGGACAGGAAGTTGGGGTTTAGGGCTGAGCTGGGTGTGGACAGGGAAGTTGGGGGTTAGGGCTGAGCTGGGTTGTGGACAGGAAGTTGGGGTTAGGGCTGAGCTGGGGTGTGGACAGGAAGTTGGGGTTAGGGCTGAGCTGGGGTGTGGACAGGAAGTTGGGGTTCGGGCTGAGCTGGGGTGTGGACAGGAAGTTGGGGTTAGGGCTAGCTATATCTACATCCCTGAGAGAACGTTGTTTTTGACATTGACTAATTTTGGGTAGATTCTATGAGTTTCTGTCTTCTTTGTAGCTAACCTCCCACGTTTCCTGTGCATATCATACACTTGTCAAGTCAGCTGCTACTGCTTACTGTGTGTGTGTGCGCATTTGTGTGTGCCAGATCCTTTAACAGATACACATATACCGCCCGAGAATCATCACGTGATACCTTATTATAGCATGGTCTCATCAAGACAAAGCTTTGTGCAATACTGGTTTGATTATACTGAGGGTGGTGGTTTGTACCACGATTTAGTCAACTGTATGTACACACAACATTCATCTTGGGACAGAGGACTCGTCCACTTAAGAGATAGCGAACAAAAGCCCATTGGAAACAATACATATACACACACAAGCTGCTTCAGCTATGGCAGGTGTGTTCAGGTGTACTCCTATCCTCACTGTGTAGCTGAAGAGGCATGATGTTGGTTGTTAAGTTACTGTATCTCAACCCGGCCCATTTGAGATGGGAACAGGAAGATCTCCAGGTCATCTCTGAAGACTTTGTGGAGTCACATTTACCATAAGTACTTCCATTATATCTGAGAGGGGTTTTGGTTGGCAGTAACACAACCCTGTGCCATGTGAAAGTACCACTCTGTTCTTTGTTCTGGTCATTTATAAGAAGGGGATGACATCGCTATTGTCTGGTAAATAATGAATGGAAGTGTTTTTTAATTTTTTTTTATCACCTTTGTGTCCTATTTTTACAAACACTGGCTTCTATGTTGTTCTATTTTGGGTCAACTGACAAAGACCTATTCGCAAGTACCCTTACAAAGTACAGCATCATAGAAAGACAAAGACAAAGCTTCTTCAACCATGCATAGTATCATGTTGAACAACGATTTATTAAACACAGCCCTGGATAGCTGACCCAAACATTACAATACTAATTCAATCAGGGAAACATCTGAAGAATACAAAGTGAAAAGTCAAACATTTCAGTGAAACCAGAGGTGACACAGAACATAAAGACCCAATATATGATCTAATAGGACACGCCAAGGGAGACGGTCTATTGTTGTCCATCTTACAGATGAGAAACCCTTGTAATGGATAGCCAACATGTTGTTGTGATTAGCCTTTATACAGAGAAACAGAAAACAGGACAGATGTTTCCATAACAACACAATGAACTTGTTAAAAGCCAAATGGATATTAAGATGCTGACTCATCCTAGTGCCCTACAACTCATTTGTAAAAAACACATCATCCTAAATCAATGTCAGACACAATGGAGCAATTTGTCATTTGTGCTGAAGAAATTAAGTAGTTTCACTCTATTATTATTACTAAGATATTACCTTTCACAATGGTATCATTACTTGATCTAATAGATATTGTCAAGTTTCACAATATTATCATTATTACGGAATCAAGTTTCACAATTCTACTATTACTTTCAAGGTTCACAATATTATTAGTACTAGACAGAGATATGAGGAAGATTCAGCAGTAAAAGTTAATACACAAGGGTTGTCATTAGACTAGCACACATGCCTGTTGGTAGTCTCTGCAACACTAGATAAGTAAGTCATAGGCCTGTTGATAGTCTCCGTTACACTGAATGACGATGTCCTCCAGAAAGGGTCTCTCACAGAACGGGAAGCTATTCTGAAGCTTCATCACAACCCACTCAAAGTCTGGATCTACAGGAGAAAAAGGAGTTCAGTGTTACATTTTACATTTATGCACACGTATGATTTTTCCAGTCATATTAGGCAACAAAGAAATCCTTTGTTGGGGTCTCTTGACAAGCCTGGGAAAGCAAGACAACTGCTCTCGTGGACTTTTATACCACACACAGTGTGTGATCCTTTAGTTCTGAATACAGATGCAGGATCTTAATTTCAAATGTATATTGTCACAGCAAAATAATCCTGCAGCAACAGGATTTGAACGCTTTGTCCATAATGTTGATTGATCGGTGGTTAGGCTATTAGCTGGCCAACAGTAGGCTACATGAAAAGTGCAATACTGTTAATATAACTGTGTGTTAATGTGGGGTTTCAGTGAATTTATGTAAATCACAAAGCTCATCTGCATTTCCAGCAGGAACATTTTCAGCAACAAAAGAGTGATCAAATGAAGATCCTACATCTGTATCTAAACGCTGGGGTATGGAGACAGAGGTACCATATCCTGACCTATCAAACCCTAAATGAAAGCTGTATATTTCTTCTGCATACAGCTGGATCTGTGCAACAGATGACGTGGAATTTAGACTTGACTTTAGACCACTTTATGAGTTATGAAACGTTTTGAAACTTTGATTTTGGATGAATGTTCCTTGTAATGAGAAAGGATGACAGACACAGAGCTCTGCTTTGTGTTCTAAACACCAAAGCCTCATCCAGTCCCACGCACACACACACACACGCACACACACACACGCACACACACACACGCACATACACACATACACGCATGCACGCACACACACATACACACACACACATACACACAGTCAGACAAGACATTAGGATGACAGTCTCATCCCAGACCAAGCCCGTTCACTGCAGTCAGAGGACACTCCCATGATGCTCTCTGCTGAGTCATCTGGTTCAGCCAGGAAGGACAGATGACCGGAGAAGAGAGAGAGAGAGGGATGGAGAGAAAGAAAAATAAGAAACACTGATCTTCCACCACAGTCATTCTGATCCAACCTGATCCTCCAACTAACCACACTATAACAGGCCCTGATCACATACACACACACACAAACTCACACACACACTCATACACAGATACACACACACACAGAGAGCAGGGCAGTGTGAGGAGCCTGGAGGGAGAGGGCATCAGCCAGCCAGGAGGAGATTAGGAGTGTTATGGTGGTGAAGGACTAGCATCCTCTTTACATCCTAATCACCACGGCCATTTAGCCAACAGATGCTTTTCTCCAAAACTATTTCCAGTTGACAACTGGACTCTGACCATTACACCCTAATGAGGGTGCTTACTGAACATGGCCATTTACAACAGCTATCGGATCCAAGTTGACGGGTGTCTTCAGGACCAACCCACAACCCTGGCAACGAACCCACAACCCTGGCATCGAACCCACAACCCTGGCAACGAACCCACAACCCTGGCATCGAACCCACAACCCTGGCAACGAACCCACAACACTGGCATCGAACCCAAAACCGCGGCATCGAACCCACAACCCTATCATCAAACCCACAACCCCGGCATGGAACCCAAAAGCCTGGCATCAAACCCACAACCCTGGCAATGGGCCATCCAAGCCAGTTCACAGGCTGCTGCTAACTGGTTAGAGAGGATGAATGGCGTTGGTTTGTCAGGGATGATGGCTGAGATAGTGTGGCCAGGCAAAGCTCTGCACTGACAGGCAGAAAACTATGTTTACTGTGATGACAGCTGGGTTCGAACCCAGGTCTCCTGCGAAACCCACTGAGCAAAGCCTAGGCATTGCCTTGGGTAAATAATGCAAGTTTTCATGGGTGCGATGTGACTGTGAGAGCAAAAGTATTTTGCAGATGTGATGACGAGTAGCAGTAGTTCCTGAAGTGAACTGTCCCTGAAGTGAACTGTTCCTGAAGTGAACTGTCCCTGAAGTGAACTGTTCCTGATGTGAACTGTTCCTGAAGTGAACTGTTCCCGAGGTGAACTGTTGCTGAAGTGAACTGTTCCTGAAGTGAACTGTTCCTGACGTGAACTGTCCCTGACGTGAACGGTCCCTGACGTGAACTGTCCCTGAAGTGAACTGTTCCTGATGTGAACTGTTCCTGAAGTGAACTGTTCCTGAAGTGAACTGTTCCTCATGTGAACTGTTCCTGAAGTGAACTGTTCCTGAGATGAACTGTCCCTGAAGTGAACTGTTCCTGACGTGAACTGTCCCTGACGTGAACTGTCCCTGACGTGAACTGTTCCTGACGTGAACTATCCCTGACGTGAACTGTTCCTGACGTGAACTATCCCTGACGTGAACTGTTGAGCCGTGTAACTGTCTCCTGTCAGGAACGTGTTCCTGACGGTGAACCTGTTCCTGAAGTGAAATCTGTTCCTGCAAGTGAACTGTCGCCTGAAGTGAACTGTCCTGAAGCTGAACTGTTCCTGAAAGTGAACTGTTCCTGAAGTGAACTGTCCCCTGAACGTGAACTGTTCCTGTAGTGAACTGTTCCTGAAGTAACTGTCCCTGAAGTGAACTGTTCCTTGAAGTGAACTGTCCCTGAGTGAACTGTCGCCCTGACGTGAACTGTTCCTGACTGTGAACTGTCCGACGTGAACTTGTCCTCTGAAGTGAAGTGTCCCTGACGTGAAACTGTCCCTGAGTGAACTGTCCCTGACGTGAACTGTCCTGACGTGAACTGTCCCTGACGTGAACTGTCCCTGAAGTGAACTGTCCCTGAGTGAACTGTTCCTGAAGTGAAACTGTTCCTGAAGTGAACTGTTCCTCGACGTGAACTGTTCCTGAAGTGAACTGTCCCTGACGTGAACTGTCCCTGAAGTGACTGTCCCTGATGTGAACTGTCCCCTGACGTGAACTGTCCCTGACGTGACAGTCCTGACGTGAACTGTCCCTGACGGTGAAACTGTCCCTGACGTGAAGACTGTGTTCCTTGACATGAACAGTGAAATCCAACAGAAATAAGCTCAAGCATCAGATGCATCAGCTACAGAAGCCCAGGACGTGGGAAGGGAATCAAAGTGTACCTTTGATATGAGGAAACTCTAGTCAACAGAACATCTCCTCCTGTCCTGCTGCTGCTATGTGGGCTTTGGCAATGCTGCTGCCATTGATGGGTTCATTTAAAGGGTTTAGTCTTACTGCAACCATAACACACACACACACACACACACACACACACACACACACACACACACACACACAGACACATCTGAAGACTGCACACCTTGGCACCAGGAAAATGAAATCATGTCAGAAGCATCTGTAAGATGTGTTTCAAGTCCTGACCACTGGAATGTCTTTGACACATTGATTCATACATTCTTTTGGAATTGTATTTACACTACACTGTATTATTGCCTTTTTTGTAGATAGGCGGCAGTGGTCAAAGTGGCCCATGGCAACTGAGGTGAGAGCCGTGAAGTCATTCCCGACTCTCTCTCTGAACTCTCTCTCTGAACTCTCTCTCTGAACTCTCTCTCTGACAGCATCACACTGAGAAGCTTTTCCTTTCTACTTGACAGCTTGGCTCAGAGACACCAGAATTTCCCTCCCTTACTGACACATTGTAATTAACGGTACTCAGTGTGCAAGTGTGTAAGTGTACGTGCATCCGTGTGTGTCTTACTGGTCTCCTCTCGCCACTCTGAGGTGCTGTGTGCTGAGTCAGGCTCCGGGGATGTAAAGCTGTCTTGTGGTCGGGAGGTCTGTCTATGGGTCTGCCAGTCTCTTCTGTCCTCCTCCATAGCCACAGGGGGGCGCTGTAGCTCAATCTGCCCCCCTGCAACCTCTGTGCCCCCACCCTGTAGTCGGTCGAGGAAAGCTGATCTCCCCCTGCCACCAGACATAATCATTTTGTGTTATAAAATGTATGTGTTTCCTTGGAATGTATTCAGTATGTTTCTATGCTAATGTTTGTAACGCTGCAAGCAACATCTCCTTTACAGGGATAATAATATATTTTAAACTATTAAAAAGAGATTAGAAATATCAATAGATTACAGGCCATCCAGCCAACTACTGGAGCAAAAATAAATAAGGGAACAATGTCTAAACAGATCACTCAACATAAAAAAATGACAATTAGGTTTGAACATTGTTGTAAAAATGAGCACACCTTCTCAATTCTCTCCTCCTCTCCTCCTCTTGATCACTCTCTTTCCCCTCCAAAACCTCACTCTGAGGGGAAGAACATGGATTAGTACTGCCCCGATAACTGAACTGTAGTTTCATTCCTGCTTGGGCTACATATACCGATAACATTTGTTAGCAATGGTTGTATATTTGACAGGGTACCTTCATCCTCTGTTCCTCCTTCTTCAGCTGTAGAGCTGTGTTCTCCTCCTCTCTGCCCTGTAATCCTGGGCTCTGGCCTGCAGGAGAGGAACATAAGAAAACAGGGTCTCAGGCCTCTGCTTGAATACACACACACACACACACACAGAGAGAGCAAGAGAGCAGAGAGCAGAAAAGAGAGGCAGAGAGGAGCAGAAGACAGAGAGAGAGAGAGAGAGGAGAGAGAGAGAGAGAGAGAGAGAGAGAGAGAGAGAGAGAGAGAGAGAGAGAGAGAGAGAGAGAGAGAGAGAGAGAGAGAGAGAGAGAGAGAAGAGAGAGAGAGAGAGAGAGAGAGAGAGAGAGAGAGAGAGAGAGAATGTTGTTTTTCTGGTATCAGGCTTTTTCTCTTTCTCTGTTCTCTATCCTCTGACTCTGGAGAGTAGGGAGTGCGCACAAACAACACAAAACTCACACAGACACACACACACGTGCACGCACACTCCCCCACACAAACAGAGGATATAAGGAATATTAATCGTCCCTTAAGGAACCATCTCTGAAAGAACAACAAATTCCCCAGTACCCCAGTAGAGACCACATCAACCACACTCTCTCCCCCTTCTTCCCGTTGCTCTCCCCCCTCCTGTTCGGCGGCTTTGATCACTGGGTCTGTGACGTTGGTTTAGCTTGGAGGGATCCAGTACTGCAGTCTGGAGCACCTCCAGAGGACCAGGTCAGTAGAGAGTAAAGCAGGAACACAGACATCCTGACACTCCTTCACTACCATGTTTTCAGAGAAAACAAGCAGAAAATATATGAATAGAATGTAGGATCTCTATGTAATCTGGAGAGGCATACCGCTACACATATTATTCTGTGTATGTCTGTCTCCACAGGGATGACAGGTATTGTCATGTGATATTTCTATCTTTTTGGGTTCTCCTACAGTCACTGCCTGTCAGGGAGAAGAATCCCTTTCTCTCTTCTGCTATCACTCTCTCTATTTCTCTATTCCTGTCCTGTTTCCTTATCTTTGCATGCAGCCCTCTTCCCATCGCTCTTTCTCCTCACCCTCTCTCTCTTCTCCCTCTCTCTCTCCCTATCCTTACCCTCTCTCTTGCTCTCTTCTCCCTCTCTCTCTCCCTCTCCGTACCCTCTCTCTCTCTCCTCAACCTCTTTCTCTCTCCCGCTCTCTCCCTTTCCTCACCCTCTCTCCCTCTCCTTACCCTCTTTCTCTCTCTCCCTCTCCCTTTACGCAGCCTCTCTCTCTTCTCCCTCTCTCACTCTCCCTTTACTCAGCCTCTCTCTCTCTCTTCTCCCTCTCCTCTCCCTCTCTCACTCTCCCTTTACTCAGCCTCTCCCTCTCTCACTCTCCACTCTCTCCCTTCTCCCTCTCTCACTCTCTTTTCCCTCTTCTCTCTTTCTCCCTCTCCTCACTCTCTCTCCCTCTATTTCTCTCTCTCCCTCCCTCTCTTCAACCTCTCTCTCCCTTTCCTCACCCTCTCTCTCCCTTTCCTCACCCTCTTTCTCTCCCTCCCCTCACCCTCTCTCTCTCCTTCTCTATCACTCCTGGCACTGCTAATTCTCCCAATAAGGTGAGAAATAAGGGAAACTAGAGAAACTTGCACAACAATGAGAAAAGCCACACAAGAAAACATTTCCTCTGTCTATCTGTCTGTCTACCACAACTGTGTGTGCAATTTGAATAAAGATGTCAGTTGACACATAATACTGTTGTCAGTCAGTACAGTATGAAACCCTTCCCAAACACACACATACTCAAACCCTGAGAAACTTCCTTCCTGCTCTCCCCTGTCTGCTGTCTGCACATCACCAGACACGACACCACTGA
Organism: Salvelinus sp. IW2-2015; assembly: GCF_002910315.2. Classification (NCBI taxonomy): domain Eukaryota; kingdom Metazoa; phylum Chordata; class Actinopteri; order Salmoniformes; family Salmonidae; genus Salvelinus; species Salvelinus sp. IW2-2015. The sequence continues at coordinate 30,477,869 of NC_036839.1, forward strand.
GACCAGGCTAGGGCTGAGATGAGACATCAACACTACTATTATTACCACTACATACAAACAATAGTATATTACACACATTAAGCTATGATGGCTTGTGGTCTATTTCTCCATCCTCTCCAGGTAGATTGATTGGTTCTTCTGGAGCTGGTTGACATAGTGACCTGGATGACATAGCAAAGATGACCTCTGTGATTGGCAGGTCTTCCTGCATCCTGGCCTCCTATTGGCTGACAGCCTGGCTTCCTTCCAGGTACTTTCACCAGAACTACGCAGGTTATTCCACCCTTGGTCTGTCGGCAGTGAACCCCCCCCCACTCTCTCCCTCCCTTTCACTCTCTCTCTCTCTATCCATCTCTCTCTCTCTCTCTCTCTATCCATCTCTCTCTCTCTCTCTATCCATCCATCTCTCTCTCTCATCTCTCCGTACTTTATGTGAACTCTGTGAGCCTCACCCCACCAACTCCCTTCCTATAACCATCAAATTATGAGGAGAGGTGGGATAGAGAGAGAGAGAGAAAGAGATGGAGAAAGAGATGGAGAAGGAAAGCGAGTGTAAAGAAAGAAAGACAGAGAGAGAGAGAGAGAGAGAGAGAGAGAGTGAAAGAGACGGCAAGACTTCTAGTGTGTATTTATTTATACTTACTTAAATCCAATCATACCCTCTAAAGTCTCTCTGTGCACAGGCTCTCTCTCTCTCTCTTCACACACACAACACACACACACACACACACACAACACACACACACACACACACACACACACACACACACACACACACACACACACACACACACACACACACACACACACACACACCACACACACACACACACCACACACAGACACACAACAAGCACACACACACAAACACACACACACACACAGTGTCCACTAGCTCTGACCAGAGGATAATATTAAGGGGATGGGTCCTCTCCCCGGGCTGGGCTGACCAACATTTCTGGGGCTGAGTTTATCCCCACCCCACCCCGGTCAATGAAAGCAGATCGTATACAAAGATGGATCCATTGGTGTGAATTACCCCTGACCTCACAGCCACAGCTCTGAGAGTTCTGAACCCAGGCCCTGTCTAGGATACACACACACATAGTCCTACCCAGGGTGATGTGTGTGAGGCACTAGTCACTGCCAATGGAGCTGCATCTGACCCTCCACCCTCTGAAGGAACTGCTTGTTCTTCCTGCAGATCACACACACGCACACACGCACACACCCGCACGCACGCACGCACGCACGCACGCACGCACCACCACACACACACACAAACACACAACACACACACACACACACACACACACACACACACACACACACACACACACACACACACACACACACACACACACACACACACACAGTGGTGTTAATGTTTTCAGCAGACATCCTGATTCTCCCCACAGCAAGATGCTGTTTCACAGAGGTGTCACCTAGTCTGTTTGTCCTGGTCTGACTCTTACTGTCTTCATCCTCTTTCCTGTCCTGTGTCTCAGTCCTCTGTCCTAACTGTCCTGTCCCCGTCTCAGTCCCATCTCTAGCCCCGTCATCTGTACTCTGTAACCGCCTCTCCTCTCTCTACCCCTGACTCCAACATGCTCCCTCCCTCCCTCCGTCCGCCCGCCCGTCCGCCCGCCTGTCTGTCTCTACATGTTTGTATTTGTCCTTCCCTACAGTTCTCCTAGTGTGTTGTTGTGTCATGTTTGTTATTGTTAGGCTGGTGCCAGTGGTGTGACATCAAACAGACACTTTCCTCCAGAGGGGTTGGAATGTAGCCAGGGTTCCAACAACACAATAACTCTGTGGGGTGCTTAAGGGCTAGGTGTTTGGACCAGTGTTAATATTATTATGCTTTGGAGAAGAGATTCCTGCACTCTGTACATAAACATCCATTAAAGTGCAAGGGTTCTGCATTCTCCTTCAGTTTTTGACTCTCCTCCACCTGTAATGATACAGTATGTTACTTCAGGTGAGTAGAAGGGTTTACATGGTTCAGTTACGGATGTGAGGGTAAACAGGGAGAGACAGGTTAAGTGTGTGTCACACACCTCCATCTCCTCTGATGTCTGCTACAGAAACACCTTGTTTATTCACAAGTTCAAAGTGCTGACCTGAGGTGGTCCTGTTGGAGAACTTCTCTCCTCTGCCTCTCCTCCTGTTTTCTCCTCTCCTCCAGTCTCTCAGCCTGTAACATAGTTGAACACATCAGTGACTTGTTACTAATTAGTAGTGACTTCTCGTAACCATTCCCTCTCAGGTTACAATCAAGGACTAGGTTGTGGAGAGAAACATGGTCAGCTTCATTAGGTGGGTCATAAGACAGTGCTTGAAATGTTATTAAGGTGACAACTCGTTATAGGTTCCGTAACCACTGCTCTGGTGTCCTTTATGAACCACTATTAAGACATCTCTGTCTGTATTCACCACTCAGAGAAGGCCAGCCAGACATGGACGTGAACATGTCTAACAGCTCTCTCTGCTGCAGCCTGTGGTTCCTGGAAACACCAAGGCTCATCAATCAGTCAGGGAACTATTGTCTCCTTAATGATGGGTGTGGATATGTCTCTTTCTCTCTGTCTATTTTCCTTTCTTTCTTTCTTTCTCTCTCTCTCGCTCTCTCTCTCTCTCATTCAATCACCACATCTAGGATTGTTTTAGTGTGCCTGCCAGCTGTCTGCAGTGACATCTGTTGGAATGAAATGGTATTACAGAGAGAAACAATACCTTCTGTATACCTACAGTATATGGTATGTAACAATACAGTCTAGAAGAAAAAGAAACACACACCTATTTAGGCGAGGTGCTGGCTAGCGGAGTAGAAAACTTGAAAATAAAGGAGAGCCGCACACTCTAGGAGCTCAGACGCAAAAATGTAATTACCAACGTTTCGACAGCCAAGCTGTCTTCATCAGGGTATAATCACAAACACTGCGGGATGACTCGTTTATATAGTGTCAAAAGACACACAGGTGTCTGTAATCATGGCCAAGAGTGGCCTAATATCATTGGTTAATTCTCAAATATTAAAATGACATACAAAGAACAGCATACAAAAAACAAATGGATAGCATACGATCATAGATTCATTTTAGACTACACAAGTTCACACGGTCCCAGAACCCACGGGACTGAGTGTCTTTAATTTATCAAGCAAGATATTGAGCCCTGCCCATGTCTCTTTGCTTAATAAAGGGTTATCTTTTGTGCCTACAACCCAGTGCAACAACTTTGATGTGAAGGTAGACATGTTAAGTTTTTTAGAAACAGCCGTTTAAGGGAATACTTTAGCTCCCCTAATCCTGACATTTCTATTGAACCAGTAGGTTGCTCACCTGCACATACTCCGACTCCTTTTAGAAGCAAGAGTTATTTTGTACCTCCAGCTAATCGCAATCACTCTATCGAGACATATTGCAGAGTTGTTGAAAAAGATGTTGCTCATCTCCTTAAGAACAAACAGGAGTCCAAATCTTTCCATAATTTACCTAAGGATGAAAAACAAGCTTTGCTTGATTTACAATCCGATACCTCAGTCCTTATTCGTCCTGCTGACAAGGGTGGATCGGTTGTACTTATGGATAGGACAGCTTATGTAAATGAGTGTCATAGACAGCTGCTTGACAACACCTTTTACAAGAAACTTAGAAGTGGCCCTACTTCCCAATTTCAGAATACTATCTTTACTGTCCAGGACACCAGCAGTATGATCTATATCATTGAATCTCTTGATCCTCTCCCTGAGAATACCTTGTTAGTTACTTTTGATGTTGAGTCGTTATACACATATTCCACACGAGGGCGGTATTGAAACTATGGAACATTTTCTTCTGCAACGTGACCCTAATGAAGTACCTTCCAGTGCATGCATTATAACATTGGCTGAAATAGTACTCACACACAACTACTTCATGTTTCTAAATGATTTCTTTATTCAGACGAAGGGTACTGCTATGGGATCCCCCATGGCTCCTAACTATGCTCATTTGTATGTGGGTTACATGGAGAAACAGTCCATTTTCAATCCTCTCAAAAATGTTTTCTTGCCTAACATCATTATGTGGAAACGGTATATTGATGATATTTTTGTTCTATGGAGGGGTGATGCAAAACAGCTCCAGGCATTCCATGATTTTCTTAACTCCTGTTCTGAGCACCTGAGATTTACTATGCAATCTGACACGTCAAATCAGTTTTCTTGATCTTCTGAGAAAATAATGTTCTATACACTGATCTTTACAGGAAACCTACTGATCCTAACAGTTTGTTGAGGGCTGACAGTTGTCACCCACTTCCCTTGAAAAATTGTTTGCCCTACAGCCAATTCTGTCGAATCAAAAGAATTTGCAAAAAACAATCAGATTTCGACAGAAATATGGCTGAGACGCAAAGAAAGTTCAAGGAGAGGGGGTACAAAATGATCAGATTAATATTGCCATTGAGAAAATTCAAAACAAAACGAGACATGACCTTTTTCAAGGGCAGTCTCGCAAAAAGACGCATTCTTAAATTCTAACTACACGCTATTCAAAGCACTCTGAACAAATTAAGGGAATCGTTCACAAACATTGGCACATTCTAAAATCCGATGATAGTCTCGGTAATGTGTTTTCGGACCTTCCCTTGATCGTATTCTCGCGGGGCAGAAATCTCAGAGACCAATTGGTACACTCTGATTTACCACCCCAAGATATTCCTTTGCGCCCCTACTGGATGGAAATTACACGTGTAATGGCTGTGCTCAATGCAATGGCACTTATAAATGCAGATCCTTCAAACACCCACAAACAGGGAAATCGATTCCAATCAAAGTGTTATTACGTGCTCCACTAAGGCAGTTATTTATCTTATAACTTGTCCTTGTGGTAAAAATGATGTGGGTAAAACAAAGCGCAAATTAAAAGTACGTATCTCAGAGCATCGTAGCACCATTAGGTGCAAAAACTTGACTTACCCAGTTGCGGCTCACTTTTTGGAGGGAGGCCACTCGATTTCGTCTCTGCGGTATATTGGCATCGAACATGTCACCCTCCCTAGGAGAGGGGGTGACCTTGATAATTTATTGTTAAAACGAGAGGCTGCCTGGATCTTTAACTTAAAGACCCTTGCTCCCGCCGGTCTCAACGTAGACTTTGATCTGAAGCCATTCTTGTGATTATTGTGACTTTGCCATTGTAATTGTTTGTAAACTTGTGTAGTCTAAAATGAATCTATGATCGTATGCTATCCATTTGTTTTTTGTATGCTGTTCTTTGTATGTCATTTTAATATTTGAGAATTAACCAATGATATTAGGCCACTCTTGGCCATGATTACAGACACCTGTGTGTCTTTTGACACTATATAAACGAGTCATCCCGCAGTGTTTGTGATTACACCCTGATGAAGACAGCTTGGCTGTCGAAACGTTGGTAATTACATTTTTGCATCTGAGCTCCTCTCTTTTATGTGCGGCTCTCCTTTATTTTCATGTAACAATACAGTGACATCAATAGTAAGTAAGAGATGTATTTGTACAGTGCTAACACCCTTTCCATCCCTCTCTTACCTTCTCCCGCTGTTTAGCCTTCATCCTGTCATTCTCCTCTTCCTCAGACTGTTTCTGTTGCCGATCCATCTCCTCTTTTCTCAGCTTCACACAACACAAGTAGACAACTTACTCACACTGTCTGTCAAGGGCTATTTAGAAGGTATCATCAAGAAATTAACAGAATGTGAGGGTTCTAAATGCCAGGCTGGAATACGGGCCATAAAGGTATGAATACATCTGTATTGTAAAATGGAATGATGGAATACGGGCCATAAAGTTATAAATAAATCTGATGATTAAACATGGAATGATGGAATACGGGCCATAAATATAAATAATCTGTATTGATAAATGGAATGATGGAATACGGGCCATAAAGGTATAATACATCTGTATTGTAAATGGAATGGTGAGATACGGGCCATAAAGTTTAAATAAAAATCTGTATTGTAAAATGGAATGATGGAATACGGGGCCATAAAGTTATAAATAATCTGTATTGTAAATGGAATGATGGAATACGGGCATAAAGTTATAAATAAATCTGTATTGTAAAATGAATGATGGAGCATACGGCCATAAAGTTATAAATACATCTTTATTGTAAAATGGAAATGATGGGATACGGGCATAAAGTTATAAAATAAATCTTATTGTAAAAGAATAGAATGGGAATACGGGCATAAGTTTAAATAAAATCTTGTATTGTAAATAGGGAATGATGGAATACGGCCTATAAGTTATAAATAATCTGTATGTAAAATGGAATGATGGAATACGGGCCATAAAGTTATAAATAAAATCTTATTGTAAATGGAATGATGGAATACGGGCCATTAAAGTTATAAATAAAATCTTATTGTAAAATGGAATGATGGAATACGGGCCATAAAGTTTATAAATACATCTTTATTTGTAAAATGGAATGATGGAATACGGGACCATAAAGATTATAAATACATCTTATTGTAAAATGGAATGATGGAACACGGGCCATAAAGTTATAAATACATCTTTATTGTAAAATGGAATGATGGAATACGGGCCATAAAGTTATAAATACATCTTTATTGTAAAATGGAATGATGGAACACGGGCCATAAAGTTATAAATACATATTTATTGTCAAATGGAATAATGGAATACCTGTTTCTGCAGTTTAGATCGGCGTAACTCCAACAGCTGCCTCTCTCTGGCCTCAGCCAATGACACAGCACCACCTTACAGAGATACATGCATTAGAAGATAATATTATTTGTGTGTGTGTGTGTGTGTGTGTGTGTGTGTGTGTGTGTGTGTGTGTGTGTGTGTGTGTGTGTACCTAGCCTCTCTGGGGCCAGCTGGACAGGACCAGGTCTGTTTGCTTCCTTCCATCTCTGTAAATCCTCCTCTTCTTTCTGAGCCACTGCAGGTTAAGAGAGAATGGTGACATGTTGGCATTTTATATTCCAAGTATATTTAAGCAATAAGGCACGAGGGGGTGTGGTATATGGCCAATATACCACGGCTAAGGGTTGTTCTTAGGCACGGCACAACGTGGTCGTGGTATATTGGCCATATACCACAAACCCCCGAGGTGCCTTATTGCTATTATAAACTGGTTACCAACATAATAAGAACAGTAAAAACAAATGTTTTGTCATACTTGATATACCACGGCTGTCAGCCAATCAGCATTCAGGGCTCGACCCACCCAGTTTATAATACAATATATAGTATATTACTAATATATACTATTACTGGAGGGAGGGGTAGATGGGAAGGGAGGGAGGGATAGAGGGATGGAGAGATATTTCAATGCTAATGTAATAAAACAGGCAGGGAGTGCACCTCGAACCGACCCGCAGAAATCGATTGTGCCACAAAAGCGTGCTCAAGTGGCAGAGTCAATATACCAGGGTCGCTACAACAAGACTTACTCATTTGTAGTTTACTCCTTCGTGATTCAATGGGTGGTATCATGGTGAACCCATCTGAACTGAGAGAGAGAGCATGGAAATTAAAATCCAATTGTATTTGTCACATGCACCGAAATGCTGACTTACAAGCCCTTAATTAACCAACCATTTTTTGTAAGAAAATATTTGCTAAATGTTAATATATATTTGTATTTAAGAACGAACAAAAAGTAAAACAATAAAATAACAATAACGAGCCTACAGTATATACAGGGGGTACCGGTCCCGAGTCAATTTGCTGGGGTAAAGGTTAGTCGAAGTAAATTGAGGTAATAAGTACATGTAGGTAGGGGTAAAGTGACTATGCATAGATAATAAACAGTGAGTAGCAGCAATGTTAAAAGAGGGTCAATTCAAATAGTCTGGGTAGCCATTTGATTAACTGTTCAGCAGTCTAATGGATTGCGGTTAAGGAGCATTTGGACCTAGACTTTGCGCTCCGGTGTCGCTTGCCGTGCGGTAGCAGTGAGAACAGTCTAACACTAGGGTGGCTGGAGTCTTTGACAATTTTTAGGGCCTTCCTCTGACACCACATGGTATAGAGGACCTGGATGGCTGGAAGCTTGGCCCTAATGATGTACTGGGCCATACTACGCACTACCCTCTGTAGCGCCTTGCGGTCGGTCGTATGCGGAGCAGTTGCCATATCAAGCGGTGATGCAACCAGTCAGAGAAAGCGAGAGAAAGGGAAATGCAAAAGCCTCCCCCTACTTAGACGTGTAATAACCATCATAATCTTCTGTGCCAAGGGTTTTACCAGACAGAGGCAATATTCTTGTGCACCAAAACAGAACGCAAGCGTCTGTTCATGTGCTCATGCGTGCGCATAGACTAGTTTCACCAGAGATATTAGAGACAGGAAGGAGGAGATAGGAACGAATGGCCAAAGTATAACATCTCGTCCAGCAAACTGTCGACCAATCACGTTTACGTTGTCATTCTGTGTCACGCGGTTGCTAACTGAATCGTCACGCAATCCCTTCTCAAAATCAGGTATGAGTCGATAAACCTGCCTATTTTCCTCGGAAGTACGTAATGTCACGATTCCAAAGCTATACGATATTACAGAGAACAAGTTCATCTCCAAAATATGTGTAATTGTGTACTTCATGTTCACGAAATTCATGGTAATGTTATGTTTTTAAACTTGCTCACAATTGACTCCCATTCACTCCTGAAAGGAGAGCTCTAATTGTCCCACCATCGCCCAGAATGCACCGCGCGGCCCATTGCAATGCAGTTTTCCATCTCCTCAAAATAATCTCTGGTTTCTCTTCCATTTCACAGGAATTAAGAGCGTGAAACGAAACTTAAATTTACTGTAGCCTAAAGGAGAATATGACTTTACATAAATACTTAATTTAAAACATTCTTAATTTGAATGGCATTCCCAACTTTTACATAATAATACTTCCAAAACTTTCCCCAATTTTTCTTAAACTTGATGCAGAAGAGAACCTTCCATATCAATATAGCCCGAATATCCCCTTGAAACATTGGAAAATACATATTCTAATGTAGATAAATATTATTGGCTACTACTCACTATCGAGGCTGAGTTGGATCCTGCTGTGTTTGTGGGTCGGTGTTCGCGTTGACAGGTGCGTTAGCATTGACATCAGGATTGGAATCCCCGGGCTCTTGCCATGCATTATTTCCAGACTGCCTATTTGTTCTCCGATGAACTCCTGAATTGGTAGAATTGATTCTATTATTACTATAATATCCCTGGTCGTCCATGGTGGCAGCCTATATCCTATGGCTACTGACACAGAACTGTCTGAGACGCCGGTAAATTGGAGAAGACCCTACCCCCCTGTGGCAGACACGCGAATTGGAAAGTTAACTCCCAGTATTACCCACAGACTACAGTGCCTTCAGAAAGTATTCACACCTCTTGACTTTTCCAAAATTTGTTGTACAAAGTGGGATTTTTTATGGATTTAATTTACATTTTTTGTCAATGATCTACACTAAATACTCTGTAATGTCGAAGTGTAAGAAAAAATCGAACATTTTGTAAAACAAATCATGAAAAATAAAACACTAATATATCTTGATTAGATAAGTATTCCACAAGTCAATACATGTTAGAATCACCTTTGGCAGTGATTACAGCTGTGAGTATTTCTGGGTAAGTCTCTAAGAACTTTACCCACCTGGATTGTACAACATTTGGCCATTTATTATTTTCATAATTCTTCAAGCTCAGTAAAATTGGTTGTTGATCATTGCTAGACAACCATTTTCATGTCTTGCCATAGATTTTCAAGCAGATTTAAGTCAAAACTGTAACTCAGCCACTCAGGAACATTCACTGTCTTCTTGGTAAGCAACTCCAGTGTATATTTGGCCTTGTGTTTTAGGTTATTGTCCTGCTGATAGATGAATTCATCTCCCAGTGTCTGGTGGAAGCAGACTGAACCAGGTTTACCTGTTCAGTCTGTTCTTACCTCCATTTTGCCTGTTCTTACCTCCATTCCATTTATTTTTTATTCTGAAAAACTTCCCAGTCCTTAACTATTACAAGCATACCCATAACATGATAAAGCCACCACTATGCTTGACAATATGGAGAGTGGTACTCAGTCATGTGTTGTATTGGATTTGCCCCAAACATAACACTTTGTATTGAGGATAAAAAGTTATGTGCTTTGCCACATTTTTTGCAGTATTACTTTAGTGACTTGTTGCAAACAGGATGCATGTTTTGTAATATTTGTATTCTGTACAGGCTTCCTTCTTTTCACTCTGTCATTTAGGTTAGTACTGTGGAATAACTACAATGTTGTTAATCCATCCTCAGTTCTCCTATCACAACCATTAAACTCTGTAACTGTTTTAAAAGTCACCATTGGCCTCATGGTGAAGTCCCTGAGCGGTTTCCTTTTTCTCCGGCAACTGAGTTTGGAAGGACGCCTGTAAATTTGTAGTGACTGGGTGTATTGACACACCATCCAAAGTGCAATTAATAACTTCACTATGCTCAAAGGGATATTCAATGGCTGTTTTTACCCATGATTATTATTGATTATTATTAATAGGTGCCCTTTTTTTACGAGGCATTGAGAAACCTACATGGTCTTTGTGATTGAATCTGTGTTTGAAATGGGTTGAGTCACTGACGTGATCTTCCTGTCTGGGTTGGTGCCCCCCCTTGGGTTGTGCCGTGGCGGAGATCTTTGTGGGCTATACTCGGTCTTGTCTCAGGATGGTAAGTTGGTGGTTGAAGGTATCCCTCTAGTGGTGTGGGGGCTGTGCTTTGGGAAAGTGGGTGGGGTTATATCCTGCCTGTTTGGCCCTGTCCGGGGGTATCATCGGATGGGGCCACAGTGTCTCCTGACCCCTCCTGTCTCAACCTCCAATACTTATGCTGCAGTAGTTTATGTGTCGGGGGGCTAGGGTCAGTCTGTTATATCTGGAGTAATTCTCCTGTCTTATCCAGTGTCCTGTGTGAATTTAAGTATGCTCTCTCTAATTCTTTCTTTCTCTTGGAGGACCTGAGCCCTAGGACCATGCCTCAGGACTACCTGGCACGATGACTCCTTGCTGTCCCCAGTCCACCTGGCCGTGCTGCTGCTCCAGTTTCAACTGTTCTGCCTGCGGCTATGGAACCCTGACCTGTTCACCGGATGTGCTACCTGTCCCAGACCTGCTGTTTTCAACTCTCTAGAGACAACAGGAGGGGTAGAGATACTCTTAATGATTGGCTATGAAAAGCCAACTGACATTTACTCCTGAGGTGCTGACTTGTTGCACCCTCGACAACTACTGTGATTATTATTATTTATTTATGAACATTTGAACATCTTGGCCATGCTCTGTTATAATCTCCACCCGGCACAGCCAGAAGAGGACTGGCCACCCCTCATAGCCTGGTTCCTCTCTAGGTTTCTTCCTAGGTTTTGGCCTTTCTAGGGAGTTTTTCCTAGCCACCGTGCTTCTACACCTGCATTGCTTGCTGTTTGGGGTTTTAGGCTGGGTTTCTGTACAGCACTTTGAGATATCAGCTGATGTAAGAAGGGCTATATAAATACATTTGATTTGAAATGCACTGCTTAACTGAGGGACCGTAGAGGTAATTGTATGTGTGGGGTACAGAGATGATGTAGTCATTCAAAAATCATGTTAAACACTATTGCACACAGAGTGAGTCCATGCAACTTATTATGGGACTTGTTAAGCAAATCTTTACTACTGGACTCATTTAGGCTTGCCATAACAAAGGGGTTGAATACTTATTAACTCAACACATTTCAGCTTTTCATTTTTAATACATTTGTAAAAATGTCACAAAACATCATTCCACTTTGACATTATGGGGTATTGTGTGTAGGCCAGTGACACAGCATCTCTATTAAATCCATTTTAAATTGAGTCTGTAACACAACACAATGTGGGGGGAAATCAAGGGGTGTGAATACTTTCTGAAGGCACTGTACAGCCTACAGTCAGCCCAACACTATAAAAGTTTAGCAGAATCGTTTTTACAACTGAGTAAAAAGTAATATTGCTGTATCCTAATACAAATTGTGTTGCAGGATTTAAATTCCCTAGGAGTAAATATATATATTGCTTCCATCTGCTATTGCTGTGAATTATCTCACTATGTATATTTTTTACGACATTTAATTTGTTTGTTTTCATGCGGTTCATTGATTAATAACATTTTTCCACGGAATGTTTCGCAAGAAAGGCTCTACAGGTAACTGCCAAAATAAAGGAAACACCAACATAGTATGTTAATAGGGCGTTGGGCCACCAATAGGCCTTGGCATATATTAGCCATGTAGCCTAAGTGTCTGGAACTCTATTTGATACCATTCTTCCACGATAAATTCAATCATTTGGTGTTTTGTTGATGGTGGCAGAAAACGCTGTTCCAGAATTTCCAATACATGTTCAATTAGGTTGAGATCTGGTAACAGAGAGACGCACACACACACTTTAAACCCCTTATGCCTCCTTTGAGACCCTTCTTTCAAAGTCACTGAGAACTCTTCTAGCCATGGTAGCCAAAATAATTGGCAACTGGGAATTTGTATACATGACCCTAAGCATGATGGAATGTTAATCGCTTAATTAACTTTCAATATACGTTGTATCCCTTATTTACTCAAGCGTTATTTTTATTTTGTCAGTTGCCTGTAGATCACCTGTTCGTTCTGGATTACGAAATGGTATTTAAATTGATCTTGGGTTTTGTTCCATCAGACGCTTCGTAAATTAGTAGTGTCCTTCAAGTGACGGTACAGGTACAGGGGCATTGCAGTGACCGCGTGGGGAACGCCAGCGCGCTAACTATGGAAGGAGAAACGGCGCAATATGCTGAATACAATCCTCAATCTAACATCAGGAGCGGTGCGGTCCCTATAAGGGCTTTCAGCTCTGGAGTTTTAGGAAAATAGAACTTCCAGGCAGTCTGGAGTAGCCCACTCAGAACATGTCAATCATCAGTTTATCATTTATGCCCTGATTACTCCCTGAGCTGAGCAGCATGGCTCTATAGATGACTGGTTTAGTCTTTTTCTCTTGGAAACCAGCTCCTCCCAGAGTTTGTTTTTGCTAACATGTGAGTATATAAACAGACAATGTTTGGCAGGGTCTAGGTGCTGACTAGCTGTATGTGGGTTTGGAGCGGGACAACAGCCACTGACCCAGTACACACTGATGACACATACACGCTGAAGTGTATATCAAATAATATATACTTAACAAAAATATAAACACAGCATGCAACAATTTCAACAATTTTTACTGAGTTAAAGTTTATATAAGGAAATCAGTCAATTGAAATATATAAATTGGGCCCTAATCTATGGATTTCACATAACTGGGCAGGGGTACAAGCCATGGGTGGGCCTGGGAGGGCATAGGCCCACCGACTGGGAAGTCAGGCCCAGCCAATCACAATTATTCCCACCCCCCACAAAATGGCTTTATTGCAGACAGAAATACTCTTCAGTTTCATCAACTATCCGGGTGGCTGATCTCAAACAATTCTGCAGGTGAAGAAGCTGGATGTGGAGGTCCTGGGCTGGCATTGTTATACGTGGTCTGCGGTTGTGAGGCCAGTTGGACCTACTGCCAAATTCTCTAAAATGACGTTGGAGGCAGCTTATGGTAGAAAAATTAACATTACATTCTCTGGCAACCTTTCTGGTGGACATTTCTGCAGTCAGCATGCCAATTGTGCGCTCCCTCAACTTGAGACATCTGTTGTGTGACAACTGCACACAAACTGTGTAATAATCATGCTGTTTAATCAGCTTCTTGATATGCCAATCCTGTCATTTCTGGGATCTTTTATTTCACCTCATGAAACATGGGATGAGCACTTTACATGTTGAGTTTATATATTTCTGTTTGTGTTTGTCACATACATCTGATAGGTGCAGTGAAATGTGGTGTTTTACAGGGTCAGCCATAATAGTATTGTGCCCCTTGAACAAATTAGGTTTAAGTGCCTTGCTCAAGACACATCGACAGATTTTTCACCTTGATGGCGCAGGTCTTTTGGTTACTGGCCCAAAACTCTAAACGCTAGGCTACCTGCCACCCATATTTGACAGGGCAAGAACATGGAACTGTGGAAAGGTGTTTGTGTGTAGGACAATAAACATGTACTGTGTTTTAGGTCGCTATGCGTTCCAGTTGTGGAAGTGTCTAGGACAGGTCCTGTCACAGACTAAGAAGATGCCCACCTCAGTAAGTAACCAACTAACTTAGCTATGTAGTTCACAGGTCTAGGAGAGTACCACAATCCTAACCATAAGAGTGATAAAACATGTTGAGTGGTTTTGAGCAACTTTTGCATACTCTTTTTATTAAAACACCGCACTGAAGCTATGCATGATCAGTGATGACACCTGCTGATTTTGCAGAAAATTCTCCCCACACATGCACACATTGGCAAAACTGGGGGTTTCTTGTTTTGCCCCATCAGATAGTCACCAAGCACCAATATTTGTGATGAAGTGTTCATTCCACTGACTGTCTGTAGGTCTGGTAGCGGGTGGGCTGACTCTCTGTAGGTCTGGTAGCGGGTGGGCTGACTGTCTGTAGGTCTGGTAGCTGGTGGGCTGACTCTCTGTAGGTCTGGTAGCGGGTGGGCTGACTGTCTGATTTGATTCTTGAGGTCTAGCCATGTGGATTTGCTGATAGAGCGCACTTTAAGTCAAATGTAACTAGCTTACTCTAGGAACATTCGCCACTGTATTCTTGGTAAGGCAACTCGCAGTGGTATGATTGGCTGTCGATATTTTAGGTTATCGCTTCTTGCTGCTGATTATGTATGTTGGCTCTTATAAGCCACATTCCTTGCGCTGTACCTATGCTGTGATGTAGGCGGAAACGTAGAAGACGCCTAAGGTTTTGCCTTCTTTAGGTCATTTGGAATGATGTTCTTGTTATACCGCCATCCAAGCTTTAACTTTCACTCTTTGCGCATGTGATGTTTTCTTTTTGAAGATTCTCGCATATTTGCCATTTTATTTTTTATAGATCTCATGATAAAACTCTTCCCAGACTACTTCTATCTATTACAAGCTATATTTTCTCTCATCTAATCGGATTGCGCCATATCAAGGTACCTTATTTGTGAAGTGACTCAGGCTTGAGCGGATATCGGAGATAGTCGCATACTGCAAAACGCAGCTACTATGTGTTATTCGCTAATTTAGGTGAATTTTGCTGCAACACACTAACATCCTTGTATTGATGGATAAGCATAAGTCACTGTGTATTGGGATGGGTGCTTTGGCTCTACCTTTTTTGCAGCGTCACTTGACTCATAAGCGCTTGATTTCGCTTCTGCATTAACTAGTGTCATCGCCATCCCGTAGTTCTGTAGTGACAGAATAGATGTGGTTATTCATCTATAGTATGCAGGCCTCATAATCAGCTTTCTTTTTTCTCGATCTCTCAGGTCATCTAGATAGGGCAAAAGTTGTCTCACCAGAAATAAGTTAGATATTTGTTCCCATGTGTACGCCCTGTGCTTGGTGGATATCTTATAGTTCTTACTATATGTTATTATTTGTTTATATGTTCACGTGTCTGCACAAGGGGTGTTGATCATCTCCATTGGGTATCTTATATTGTGGGTTTTGTAGTGTCCAGGTGGTGATTGTAAGGTTTAGGGGGTGTTATTTAACCATTAAACTCTGTAATGGTTTTAAGAAAGTCACCATTGGCTAATGGTGAAGAGTTCACGTTGGGACGTGATGTTTTTTACCGTTTTTATTTCGGGCAAACTGAGTGTTGGTTCGTAGCTATAGTGGTCTACAGCCTTGGATATAGTTTGTGTTGTAGGTTGAGTCCTATAGGGATAGTGATTCTTTGAGTTACGACCTGAATGGGTTTCCAATTAGAGACAGCTTGGTTTTGTTGTTCTGATTGGGAGCCATATCTTTAAGGTTAGTAAGCTCGCATATCTAATGCTTAACGTATATGCTCTCGGATGAGAGGGATAGGGATTCAAGATGGCTGTTGTTGTGACTACAGTTAGAATTATTATTGATTATTATTATAGGGTGCCTTTTTCATTACGAGGCAATTGGAGAAAAAGTCCTCTGTTAAGCATGGTGGTCTTGGTGTGTGGTGGATTGTAGAGTTGCTGTGTTGTGGTTGTGTAAGATGTGTGGGTGTGTGTGTGATGTTCGATGTGTTGTGGTGACTGGTGATCTTTGTGTGTGTCTCGTGGTTGGGTGTCTGCTGTGTGTGTGTGTGTGTGTGCCCTGTGTGTGTGTGGTGTTGGTTGGTGTGCTGCGTGTGGTCGCGGAGTGAGTTCGTGTGTTGTTGTGTGTTGGGTCGTTGTTTTACGTGTGTGCTCGGTGTTGCTGTGTGTGTGTGGCTGTGCAGGAGATGGTGTAAGGTGTGTGGTAGTTTGTGTGTGTGTGGGTGTGGTTGTTTGTGGAGTGTTGGGGTTAGTCGTGCTCTGTTGTAGATGTGTGGTGCGTTGTGGTGTGGGTGGGCTTGGGTGCTTTGGGGGATAGGTTGGGTTGGGTGTTGATGTAGTGTTGCTGCTGTTTTGCGCGCTGCTCCGGTGAGGTACATCGTGATGGTAGGCCCACCTTCAGTGTGTTCCTGTCTGACCCTTGTTCTGCTCTGTTTCTCAATGCCTCGTTAGCTTTAGTGTGCATAGTGTTCTTATGGTATAAGTTTTCGTGAGTGTCGTTTCTTCGCGAAGGTGGAGTAAACTAAGGGGTAAGATGTCGGTCTTGTTTTATTTACCTTCATGTGAGTACTATTGCGTCTTCTTTGGGTTCCAGCAGTCTTGTTCTTCATAGCTGTGAATTAAGACGTCTTGGTCTCTCCTGCTAAAATTCTTTTCTTTCTCTTGGAGGCTGAACACAGCATCCGTATTAGACAGGAGGCCATTGACACCCCCATCAGGACTACCGTAGTGCTCGCAGGCCTGTTTATGTTATGCCCGCGGTTTCTGCTTGGTGCCCAGAGAGGCCAAGCTGGCCTTGTTGCTGCTTTCGCCTAGGCGCTGCTCGCCCTCAGTTTCAGACAGAGCATATACGTTGTTATGTTATGACCGCGCACTCATGCGTCAGATGACGGCTCTGGGAACTATAGATTCTTTTGTACCCTGTGTTTCTCACTCCCCAGGCATTGTGGCCAGACAACAGGTTCTGTTTGCTCCGAGTATCGTTCTTCTGCTGTATTCTTGAACTCCTCTTAAGTGATCATAGCACGGAAGGTAGCTGAATACTGCTCTTATTCGAATTTGGCTTATTTTAAAAGGCAACAAGACATCGCAAACTCATTTTACTCCTGATGTGTTGCGCTTCCTGAACGATGGCGGTTATTAGTGACCCTCGCGGGACATGACCTGTGGTGTTGTATTTATCCATTTAGATCTCATGTACTTTGATATTATATGAAATTTGGGAGATTACATGTACCTTGATGGAGAACATGTGGCGCACTCCTGTTTCATGACATCTCCAGCGTGGTCGGACGAGCACTCTAGAGCGTTTGGCTGATCTTCTTGCATGACTGATGAGTGCTCACATTACTTGCAGGCACAACCAAGAGGCACTCCATTGTATGTCCTCTCGTAGTGTTGTAAGATTACTGTACTAGAACAGCGTTAGTTTTGAGCCCTTCTACTTTGTCCACCTGGGATGCTTTGTTTCCTATAGTGCCACACAAAAACTACGCTGTCACCCTACAGACAGGCGCTTCCCATGCACTGAGTGCCTTCCGCTCGATACTTTTGCTGGTCTTTCTTAGAAGGCCTAGGGTTTCAGATGCTCCAAAGCACCTCTGTCTGAGACTCATAGTGAGTGTAAGAGGGCCTATAAATCATTTGATTTGAAATGCACTGCTTAACTGAGGGCGAAGAACCCTACAGAGAGTCGGGTAGGACCGGTAATCTGTTATGTCGCTGGTAGGTACCAGAGAAGTAGAGGTAACAGGTCAGGTCCAATACCCGTCAAAAATCATGTTAAACACTATTGCAACAAAGAGCAGACATGGAGAAGTCAACTGACGCTACAACGCTATCATTGGGACTTGTCACGCCCGCTACAACTTGACTAGTACTACGTCCCAGCAGGACCTCGCATCTTTAGAGCCCTTCAAGATATACGCTACAGAGAGTCAGCCACACACATGACGCTAGCGCGTTTGAAATAACTAGTTAACATTCAGCCACGACTTATCACGCCGTTCTTTCTATTGATTCTTAATCAAACATTGTAAAAATGTCACAAACATATTCGACTTTCATGTAACATCTCCAGATCGCGAGCGTTACTGTCTGTTGTACCAGAGGCTACCCAGATGCACACAGACAGTCAGCCACCCGCTGACACTCGCCAATCTCTGATTAAAGTCCTCATGTATGTGAAAGTATTGCAACGCTCTCGGTACCCGATAACACATCACAGACCTGTTACTGGGGCGAGGGACAGCCGCCCCGCTGACCGGAAATCATAGTGGGGTGTGAATACTAGTCCTCTGTAGAGCCGAGACTGGTCAGTACCACCAGATGCACGTCAGACCAGTCAGACACCGAAAAAACGTATAAGAACGCTTTCAGCACAGCGTACATCGATTTTTTGAACACCTACAGAGAGATACACTAGACGCCTACCACAGACAGTTTAACCATATTAGCTGTTCCAGACTCACTATACCAAAGTCCTCAGTCAGGGAATGAACAGTGTACTTTCGACTCACCCAAATGGATATTTTGGTTAGACATTCTCGCGATGATAGAGACGTGAATAGAGGGCACCAATGTACATAGATAAGCATACCAAAGTTGTTGCTTTTGTCGCATAATGTGTGCCTGATCTATTGTGTGGGGTAGTGAAATTATTTCTTCTGCAAAATTCACAGCAGTAGATAATCATGTGTTGACTACATTAGCCATTAGCTTCAGTGCGGTGTTTTTAATATAAAAGAGTATGCAAAAGTTTTTGCGTTTCTATACCGAGAAATACTATTTTCGCTCATGTTTGTATCCTCTCTCTCATTGGTCGGTGAGTTGCATTATGTGGTGACTTCTCAATAACCATTATGATCTTGTGATACCCATCACGAGGAATGATTAGCTTACAGGTCACGCTTGGATAGATA
Source organism: Salvelinus sp. IW2-2015 (assembly GCF_002910315.2). Lineage (NCBI taxonomy): Eukaryota > Metazoa > Chordata > Actinopteri > Salmoniformes > Salmonidae > Salvelinus > Salvelinus sp. IW2-2015. Next base: position 30,496,964 of record NC_036839.1, read on the forward strand.
ATTGTGTATCCTCTAGAGAGGTGGGGTATCTTGCCAAGTACTATAAGTGCGATAGTCACCGAAGGAACCATAGTATGTGTCCTCTTAAGTACACAGCTGTCGCAGCAATTGGAGTTGACGGGCCATCAGAATAGACCGCCCTTTAGGCACTATAAAATCAGCGTACATGTCTTATCTGTCTAGCTAGTAAGTGTCTGGAACATGCTATTTGATCAAAAACAACATTTCTTCACAGTCTTCCCACGTGTCTTATAATTCGACTCATCTTGGTCGTTGTTTTCTGAATTGATGGTGGATAGAAAAACTCGCGGGTTGCAGTCTTCCTAGGAACTTCTTACCCAAGCGTTTCAGTAGTTCTTTGGGTCCAAGTAACCAAAAGACTGCGCATCTTAAGGGTGAAAAATTGTCGTAGAGTTCGTTCGGTTTAAGAACAGCGAGGCAACACTTAAAACCTAATTTGTTCAAGGGCACAATACTACATTATGGCTGTAGCCCTGGTGAGAAACATCCAACTTCATGCACCTTGACTGGTTAAAGCCTTATGTCGCGGCGGATCCCTATTTGAGACTGTGTATCGTTCTTTTGTACACAAACAAAGATACACTCAGAAGGATTGAATATCTTCTAGCATAGGATAGCCCTAATCAATGTAAAGTGCGTGCCAGATGTGTGGCGAATTTGGTTTCTGTAGACGCAATGGACGTGATAATGAAAGCAAGGGAATTGGCGAACTAGTAATAGATCAGGAGTTTTTATTTTGACGATCATCAGTAATTATATCGTTCTAGTGAAGTCCTGATCTTTGAATTACTCCACGCATGGATGTAGATATTTTTTATAGATGTGCAGTTCGCCAGCTGTTAGATTCCACTGTGTTGGCAGTTCGTTAGTGTCTCACTAGGCATACAGTAATGGTCATACAGTTAGATGGGGAAGTCGCTTGAAATTCGTGCGTGGGTGATTGCTTGACCATCAGTAGCTCGCCACTCAGTAACAGATGGTATGCCATGAGAGGTAATGTAGTATGGTTATCCATTCTTAATGTCTGTAAGAGCTACAGATATAGAATGCCTGCTCAATGTCATTGTTAGAGAGGAGGAATCTTGGGCAGTCGAACGTCCGGGCGTTGGGGAACGCCACGTGACTAAGGACTCTCGGAAAACGCGGCAAGACACCAAAGGCGCAGATATAATTGAACTGCACAATGCTACGAACACTAGCAATACCTCAACAGGTCAACGGCGGTCCAGCACGGTCTGCTGCGTCGTTCCTTACCAGGGGATGTTACAGCTATGGAGTTTGTATGTTGAGAATCTGTAGGCAACAAACTGGAACTTTCCAGGGTCAGTACCCGTGGGAGTAGTAATGAGACACTGCAAAGATGCTAGTAGTATCTATCTGGTTACTCTGCAAAGTTATTTAAAGCTCATTTCCATTTTTGTGGGGGCGGTGGCGCACTAATTGTGCTTGGCTGGGCCTGACTTCCCAGTCGGGCTCGGGCTGCATATTGCCCTACCGCCACCTCGAGCCCATGTAGGGCTCATGTGTACACTGGCTCTTGATACGGATGAAGTGGATGTGTAGAAGTCTTTTATCTCTCATAGATTTGGAAACCAGAATGGTGCCTCCCTCAAGTAGTATTATTGTTCTATATTTGATCTCGTAATATATTGTGAGTATCATTAATATAAATCAGACAAAATCGTTTAACTCGGTCACGCGGATCACGAAGAATGCTGAGTAAGAATGATTGTGTGTGGTTTGGAGAGCGGAAGCACTCAGATCAGCGCTCTTTTGTTAACTTTTTGTTAAGTATATATTATTTGATATACACTTTCAAGCGTGTATGTGTCATCAGTGTGTACTGGGTCGTGGCTGTTGTCCCGCTCCCACCCACATCACAGCTAGTCAGCATCTCAGTCACCACTGAGCCAACTGATATCGTACTCGTGAGAATTGTGTATTCCAATATAATACTTATACCTTAAAAAAATATAAACAAGGTGCAACAATTTAACGCTCTAAATTTGTTCACATGAGGTCAACTCATGGAGGTTAGTGATGCATGTAAGTTTCACGAGAGAGAAGACAGATCTCAAAATTGGAAAGATATACATTATAAATTTTTAGGGGCAGCGCGACCTTCATGTCGGATCTTCACACTCAGATGGCGTCGAGCAGAGGGAGGTAGATTAAGGAGGACTCAAATAGGAGTGATGGAGACCTCGCGTGATGAGTAGTGGGACAGTAGGCTGCTTCACTCGAGCATGGGGTAAGGGACGCTTCCATGGCCCAAGACGTCGTCCATGCAATTGCTTAGTTCCCTACCCTCCATTAAACATGAGAAACTCTTATTGGGCAGACAGAAATAATCTTTCAGTTTTCATCAACCTATCGGGGCTGCATCTCACAACAATTCTGCAGGTGAAGAAAGCTGGATGTGGAGGTCCCTAGGGCTGGCATTGTTATACGTGGTCCTGCGGTTGTGAGGCCAGTTGGACCTAACTCCATAATTCTCTAAAATGACGTTGGAAGGCACTTATGGTAGAAAAAATCTTTAAGTTAACCATTACATTCTCTGGCAACCTCTTTCTGGTGGACATTTCTGCAAGTCAGCATGCCATTGTGGCGCTCCCTTCAACTTGAGAACATTCTGTTGTGTGACAACTGCATCACAAACTGTGTAAATCATCTGCACTGTCGCGTTAACAGGCTTTCTTGATATGCCCAAATTACCTGGGTTCCCCATTTCTGGGATCTTTATTTCACCTCATGAAAACATATGGGATGAGCACTTTACATGTTGGTTAATAATATTCTGTGTTGTCGTTCTGTCACATACACTCTGATAGGTGCAGTCGCAAGATTGTGGTGTTTTACGTCAGGTCAGCATAATATTGTCATTGTGCTTCGAATAAGTTAGGGTTTATCATGTCCTTGCTCAAGGACTACAGTCTCGACAGATTTTTTCACCTTAGAATGGGCAGTCTTTTGGTTACTGGGCCCAAAACTCTAAACGCTAGGCCTGCCTGCCAGCCCGCATATTCTGACAGGGCAAGAACAGGACCTGTGGAAAGGTGTTTGTGTGTAGAAATACACATGCGTTATACTGTCAGAGCGAAAGCCCTTATACGGGACGCAACGCTCCTGATGTTAGATTGACGGATTGTATTCAGCATATTGCGCCGTTTTCTCGTCGTTTTTTCAAGGTAGTACCGGCCTATGGGGCTGGCGTTCCCTCCCACGCGGTCACGGCTGTGAGAAGTGTTAGGACAGGCTGTCCTTCGTTGCTGACTAAATCGTGATAACTAGTCACTTGAATAGGACCATATACACACTCTTCTAGTAAGTAACCAGAATAAGACTGTAGCTCTGATATGGAGATCAAAACGCTCAAGATAATCTTAAATTTACGAAGGAGAGTACCCGTAATACAAGATCCTGAAACAGCTGATTCTAACAGGGCAACTGTACAGAAAATAAATAAAAAAATGTTTAGAGCGCTTTGGATGTTATGAGCAAGCGCGTATTTTGACCACAACTAGTCTCATTTATTTGATGATGATTTAAAATTACAGCGATTAACATTTCATATGCTTAGGGTCATGTATAGCAAACTTCCCACGGTGCCATTTAGTTTTGGGCATTAGGAATGGGCTAAGGCACACAGATAGGAATTTCCTACGTGATAGTGACTTGTATCGCAATAGACTGAGGTCTCATTGACGAGAGCAAGTGCATCTAAAGGGTTTAAACTCGCGTCGCTCACACGATGTGTGCGTCTGACTACCTGTTACCAAGTAGCGCAAACATAAATTGTGAACCTGTATTGGACATGCGCTGTTATCAGCTCTGTTTGTTTGCACTCGCCCAATCAACTACAGAATACGTCAACCAGACAATGCCTTAGATAAATTTTTATGTTGAGTTGGAGAAGATGTTCATTGGTTCACTCCACTAGACTTAGCAGTGTAGGTTCTTGCGGTAGACGGGGTTTGAGGGGCCTCATGCACTTCTGGCTGTTAAATATTATGCGGCTCTGGTAAGCGGCGCGTGGTGGTCGACTTGGTCTGCTACGCGGGACGCCTCTCTAGGGTAAGATAGAGTGGTGCTATGCTTTGTAGCGTGTCTTTCTGTTACGCGTTTATTTCTTGTGGGCACGAGGTGATGGTGGTTGACTGATCTGTAGGTCTGGGTAGATGCTGGTTGGGCTGAGAACATCATCTTTCGCGTTGGGTTGTAATGAAGTGTAGTTAATCAATGGGTAGGGACCGCCATAGACTTGTCAGATAAGAGAATCTGAGATAGTAGAGCAATGGTAATGGGTCGTAACATGAGAATCTGTTCATGTAAGTGTACGGGTGAGTTAGGATAATGTCGGGATCGAGGGCGAGATGCAGATGGCGAAAGCACTGTATCTGGATAGCTAAGTGGGTATCTTGACCTCTTTCTTAGGTCTTGGTACGTCAGGGAAGGTTGTGGGTGAACATCCTGGCACTGTACTAGGATGTAAGCTTGTATTGGGATAGGGACTGATAACTGTTCTATCTGTTTAGGTTACTCAGCTTTTGCCTGGATAAGAATCGATTCTGCTAAACTTGTGAGTCGTGTGTGGCGTGACTTGTTGTGTTGAGGCTGTACAGGCCTTTACGGAAAAGTAGGTGATTGCGGCTAGACTCTCTCGTATGGAGTCTGGTTGCGTGGTGGGCTGCACCTGTTGGTAGCGCAACAGCGATGGGCTCTGCTGGTTGTTGTTGTGGAGATCGGACCTTCTCTTAATTGTTGTTAACACAATGGATTCTAAATAGGATAGAGTGCATGGCTGTGGTCACTGGCAATGGTGCCAGGAACCTAATACCGTGGATGTATCTCATCAAGAGACCTGTTCCAAAGATAGGGATGACCTGATGTTCTTTGTTGATTGTGAATAACAATTGGTGTAAATAAAAATGTATTCTATAAAAAGAAAATTGCAGGAAAAGCGACAACATGTGGACCTTGAGTTAATAGTTTTTCCAAACATCTCTTCCACCCATCTGTTCGTCTGATGTGTGTGCAACGACGCCTAGTACTCAATGCTTCGCCAGTGATAAAAGATTTGCTTAACAAAGACGTCATCCGCTTCACGATCAAGTAATGAAACTATGCCAACTGGAAGCTCACTCTGTGTGCGACACTGTGATTTAAACATGATTTTTGAATTGAACTAGATCATCTCTGTACCGCACACATATCAATTACCTCTACGGTCCTGCAGTTAAGCAGTGCATTTATTTCAATCAAAATGTATATAATACCTAGCCCTTCTTACATGTCAGGGCGTGATGCTTCAACAGATAGCTGTGGAGCAGAGGAAAGAGCCGCAGCACTAGAAAACCTGCCCACACGACAGCATAGCACATGCTCGTGAGCGGTTTGTATGAATGCTAAGACGGATGGGCCATATGGAAGGTGAAACATACTCCCGTTAGAAAGGGCCGTGAGAACACGCATAAACGGAAGTAGTGAGCAAACTAGTAGAAGAGGAAAACGTCCAAGCGCTAATCAGAAACGGGACGGTTCGGCCAGCTCCTCTTGCTTGGCCTGTGCCTCGCTCGCAGGGTTGGAGAATGCTTATAGACAGGAGCAGTGAAGGACCCCTCAGAGAGTGTTTCAAAGCGCGAATGATACAATGTATATCTATAAATATATAATAATATAGTTCACCGTAGGTTTGTCAGAGAGGTATGAGTCCTAGATTGGCAACTAATCTAGAAGATCAGAGGCCGACCAGTTCACGGAAGTAAGTGTCCAGTTGGCCTTAAGTAATTCCAAAATTTATGCCACGAATTCATTAAAGGGAGTATCATCGTACCCTGGAATCTGGGCTCCTGCTCTGTTTGGTCGTTCACAGTACCTACCAGAGAGGTTCGAATAAAGAGCAGCAGAGATTAGCCATGAGAGCGTACAGGCGGGTAGGTCGATGCAAATCTCGGTTGAACGACGGGGGTCACAAGGGTTTCGTGCTCATGACGCCAGCAGTGTTGCAGAATGCGAGTTGTTGTTAAGAGAGAGCACTGCTGGAGAGCCAAGGGCGCAAGTACAAAACGGCCACGGCAGAGAGTGTTGGGCAAGCTGTGCGTGAAGGCCAGGAGTCATACTGGAAAAGTGCCAGGTATAGATCGCCCCATTGAGCTGCATCTTATTGGTATCCTAGGGCTCAGTGTCTTCCAAGAGAAAGAAATAGAATGGAAAGAAGATAAGGCAAAGAACGCTCACCTTGAAAATTCTATCACAACAAAGAACACTGTGTCACACTGGGAATAAACTAACCGCAAAAAACACGAAAAGCAGAGAATTGACTCTTCCAGATATAACAGCACCTTGAATCCGCTAAGTGCTAAATAACGTGTGCGCGCATACACACACACACACACCACACACACACACAACGCACCACCGACATCAACAACAATAAATAATGCAATAGCATAAGTATTCGGAGGTTGAGACAGGAGGGGTACCAAGCGAGACAACACACACTTGTCGGCCCACATTCCGCTGAAACCACCACCGCCACCACACCCCAGCGACACCATAAAACCGGCACCCACTCCTCAATCAGCGACCGCTCGCATTCGGCGGCCGCCCTCGCCCACTAGTGAGCGCCCCGTGGGTGCGCAGCGGGGGACACGGGAGAGGGACGGACGGACCGGAGGCAGGGGGGACGTTCCGGGTGCGGAGCGCTGCGCGCCTCAGCTTTCCGCAGCCTGTCGGGGTTGTCATGCATACAACCATTGTAACAAGGCACCTATTGCGGCTATTCACTTTCCATGGTACCGCCTGCTCTTTTGGCGCATTAGTTGTGTTATTTATTCTTTGGGAATGGTGTGTCAATTACTTCAGTCACTAACCACTTTACGGCGTCCCTCTGCACTCAGGATTGTGGAGCGAAACGGCAATCGCTCAGGGGTTCACACTCTGATGAAATTGGTCGAATTCTTAATCCGTTACTCACTACACACACAAACACACAAGAGTCATCTATAGGCACTCATGTGCCTACAAGGGCAGCAACATCATGCGGATGGATAACCAACCTTGTCACGATCTCCTAATCACACCAACCACACACGACCAGCTCACACCCACACTCACACGACACACACACACACACACACACAACACCACAACACAACACCACACTACACCCATACCACAG
>NC_036839.1:30504189-30531701 GCF_002910315.2 Salvelinus sp. IW2-2015
CTTCTGTACTTTGCTTTCTCCGTTCATCTCGCCTCGCATCCTGACTAGTTACTCAGTCCTGCGCTGAAAACATGGCTCAGCATAATGTGCCTACTCACCATGCACTTCAACCGTAGGATGGTGCCCAGGTTTCCTCCAGACGTGAGGAGCTTGCATTCAGACCCAAAACAGTTCATTCTTGGGTTTTCAGAGACGCACGTCTTGCTTTCTCAAGAGAGTTCTTAGGTAATGTTGGCAAACTTCCAAGCGGGTTGTCCAGGTTGCCTTTTACTGAGAGATGGCTTCCGTCTGGCCACTACCATAAAGGCCTGATTGGTGGAGTGCTACAGGATGGTGTCCTTTGCTGGAAGGTTTCTCCCATTCCACATAGGAACTCTAGAGCTCTGTCAAGAGTTAACATCAGTTCTTGTCACCTCCCTGAACACACACACACAGGCTACAAACGTTGTACATAGACAATTCCCCACACCAAACTAAAGCCTATGGCTACCTTAAATATGGCTCCCAATCAGAGACAACAGAAACCAGCTGTCTCTAATTGGGAACCCATTCAGGCAACCATAGACTTTCCTAGACAACTACACACAACATAGACACAGCTAGACAACTATACTAAACATAAAGCCAACTACTCTAAATAAACCCCCTAAACCTTACAATCACCCTGGACACTACAAAACCCACATAAATACCCATGTCACACCCTGACCTAACTAAAATAATAAAGAAAACAAAGAATACTAAGGCCAGGGCGTGACACATGGGGACAAATATCGTACTTTTTGGAGAAATGCCCTCTGGTCTGATGAAACAAAAATAGAACTGTTTGGCCATAATGACCATCGTTATGTTTGGAGGAAAAAGGGGGAGGCTTGCAAGCCGAAGAACACCATCCCAACCGTGAAGCACGGGGGTGGCAGCTTCATGTTGTGGTGGTGCTTTGCTGCAGGAGGGCCTGGTGCACTTCACAAAATAGATGGCATCATGAGGAAAGGAAAATGATGTGGATATATTGAAGCAACATCTCAAGACATCAGTCAGGAAGTTAAAGCTTGGATGCAAATGGGTCTTCCAAATGGACAATGACCCTAAGCTTACTTCCAAAGTTGTGGCAAAATGGCTTAAGCACAACAAAGTAAAGGTATTGGAGTGGCCATCACAAAGCCCTGACCTCAATCCTATAGAAAATCTGTGGGCAGAACTGAAAAAGCATGTGTGAGCAAGGAGGCCTACAAACCTGACTCCGTTACACCATCTCTGTCAGGAGGAATGGGCCAAAATTCACCAAACTTATTGTGGGAAGCTTGTGGAAGGCTACCCAAAATGTTTGACCCAAGTTAAACAATTTAACGGTAATGCTACCAAATACTAATTGAGTGTATGTAAACTTCTGACCCACTGGGAATGTGATGAAAGAAGTACAAGCTGAAATTAATAATTCTCTCTACTATTATTCTGACATTTCACATTCTTAAAATAAAGTGGCGATCCTAACTGACCTAAGACGGAATTTTTACTAGGATTAAATGTCAGGAATTGTGAAACTGAATTTAAATGTATTTGGCTAAGGTGTATGTAAACTTCTGACTTCAACTGTAGGTCAGCTGGGAAAGGGAGGGGTCAGAAAGGGCAGACACACAGCTGCACTTTTTGATGACTCACTTTGGGTGTGTGAGTGAAACAGTCATTCCATATAGTGTGTGATTGAGGCAGTGCATGACATGAGCTAGTTGAGTGATCAGACCTCACACTCTGTATGCCTGTCTGTGGGAGTCACTGACTGTGTGTGTGGGAGCAGGGAGTTACTGAACCCTAGCCAACAACTCATATCTCTTGTCTTGTTTTGATCTGTTGTACCAAATAATGCACTTCCACCTTTCATACTATTAACCTTTACACTGAGGACAGAAGGATACGTTTCTAGACAGTCAGTGGGTGAGTTGACTCATGAATACAGGTTTGTTGTATACTTTCAGTACTAACATCTCTCCTCGCTCTCCAGGCCTTCTCATCTCATCACTATAAAGGAGGGTTTGACCAGAAGATGACTTAAAAGTGAAGCCAGCCTCATCCTTGGTATTAGGTAAGACTGCTGAAATCATGCTACTCATGCTTGACTGTTCGTGCGGGTGTGTGCACGACTGTTTGTATTTGTCAGTGTGTGTGTTCATGCTAAGGATGTGTGTGATTTCTCTGGGTCTTTGATGGGTTTATATTAGTCGTCTCTCTTCCTGGTTTAGTTCAATTTTGCACTGTCTATCACATTAGGGAGAGAACAGAACACCACTGAATAGTTTAGTGGTCAGAAGAACTGGATGGGTTTTACTGCAACTTGTCAGTCTGTGTCCACTAGATGGTGCTGCAATCCTGCTCTAAATCTGATTTGTATAGCCCAACCACCCCTCTAACCTTTATCTGTCGTCTTCCCTGAAGCCCAACCAGCACCAAGTCCAAGGTGAGAGATGCCCACCGGAGGATCATGGTCCTGAACCACCCAGATAAAGGTCAGTTTAACCCCAAGGTACTAGACATGATAAATTACAGATTAGATATTGCTTTTACGTGCTTAATCTCTTTATTACTGGTTATCAGCATGAACAGGAGAGCACCTGTCTATTGAACCACTCGTCCCTTTTCTTTTTACTCAAGGTTAATGGCCTCCCTCAGTCTCCCTCTGCTGAGAGGATTACATGCGTGCGCACACACAGTCATACACAAACACGCATACACAGTAGCTAGTTTTACACACTCGTCCCCAATGTGTTTTTCCCTCCTGAGAGGAGTACACACACGGCGGGTAGTTGTACTCTGTGTGAAATGAGAAATGGCCTGTGTGAAATGAGAAATGGCCTGTGGGATTCCTATCTGACTATGGGCGATAAGGGCTGAGGTGACAGAGTAAGGAGAGGGAGAATAAGGGTATGAAATATTGGGCTATAAGCTCTGTAGGGTCACCTTCTGTAGCCACATCCATCAATGCTGTCACCCTTGGATATGTCTTGGGTTCTGGTAACATAGTATCTATTAGTTTCCATGTGTTTGGTTAGAGGGACATCAATGGAGAAGAGAGGGTAATAACTAGGGCTGTTGCGGTGACCGTATTACCGGCAGTCATGACTAGAACTGCACGGAATCCGCGCACAAAGAAATCGGACAAATCTGCAGAATTTCAAATAGAATGCATAGCGTTCTGAAGCTAAAATAAGCTGCTTGCGAAGTTAAATAAAATGTACTTGTTTTCATTTAAATGTTCTGTTTTCATTGAAATACATCAATCACTGAAAAATGTAGCCCCTTCCCTGTGTGAGAGGTCCAGGGTGCAGACAGCTCCGTGAATGAATGACAGCTGTGCTTCATTTGGGAAACCAAGTGAGATCAGTTCGGGAACATCGATAGTAACATGTTTTCACAACTAAACATATTTCATTAAACTGTTGACAGCTCCGCTCTCTGAATGTTTTAATATTCTATATTTTAAATATTTTAAATTACAGATTTTTGGGGGGGGGAGAGGGGCTTGAGTTCATATATAGGCCTAGGTGTATACACAATGCGCATGGGTGTTTTAAATTCATCCATTTCGTTGTTAGGCTTTGAAACAACATCCACAATGATCATGTTTTCCACTGTTTCAACCTGCTGTTTAACTTATTTTTTCAAATTCAGCAATCACAGTGAGGTGAGTTTTAAAAGCATAATACTGTTTTGATGATAAGTGGCTGATGTGATTTTCGATTGCATGGATGTCAGAGTGGTTAGAAGGACAATAGAGCCCTGAGTACCAGGCCATTAGCAACTTGGATACTGCCAAAGCATGTCCTGAGTGGATAAAAAGAGATTACTATGACTCAACGGTTACATGGAATCTTACTGTGGTCATGACCAAACCCAAACAGAATCTGCAGGGATTTATTTTCTCTATTTTCTACAGAAAGCTTTTTTTTGGCCTCTATTGTAGTAACATCATTTAATAACATTGGGAACATGGTTTTATGGAAATAAATGCTTAATTCTCTGTATTAGATGAATGAACCTACAGTTCTTACTAAAGCGCAGTCAAAAATAACCTCTACAGACTCAACCTTAATCATAAATGTTTCTTTAATGTAAAAATTATAAAGTGTCAAAGTGCAAAGGAATACAAATACATGGATGAAACCATCTATAAATACATAAACAAATAGATTAACAATTGTCTCTTCATTCCATTCCCCATATAACTACTCATTAACTATTATCAAATTGATTTAAACCAAAACACAGAAAGAGTGTTGGTGGGGGTGTGTGTGACTGACATGCTTTTTACTACTCAATGCTGTTATACTTTGCAATCAACAGGCTCCTACGCTGACTGAGTAGTATCTGATCATGTGAGAAAAGTCTCCATCCACTGAGGTAGAGGGGAAACACAGATGTATCACTGCAATGTGAGCTAAGACTGGCATCCTGTCCTTTCTGGTAAGGTCCTAGTGAAGTCCGTGAGCACATCATGTACTCTGCAAGGTACTCCACAGCAGGTATCCAGGAGCCCCACCTGGTCTGCACAGCATTCACAGGAGAATGGCCATTTTCCAGCATGAATGATCTCCGTTCCAGACGCTGGTGTGCCTGACAGAACACCCTCACCAGAGCACACAGCCTGTTCACGTCCTCAAACATCTCTGGAAAACATCCAGCACCAGGAGATGCGCAGAGCAGGTGACGTGTCCAGAGCAGGTGACGTGTCCAGAGCAGGTGACGTGTCCAGAGCAGGTGATGTGTCCAGAGCAGGTGATGTGTCCAGAGCAGGTGATGTGTCCAGAGCAGGTGATGTGTTCAGAGCAGTGACGTGTCCAGAGCAGGTGACGTGTGCCAGAGCAGGTGTGACGTGTCCAGAGCAGGTGACTGTGTCCAGAGCAGGTGACGTGTCCAGAAGCAGGTGACGTGTCCAGAGCAGGTGAGTGTGTCCAGAGCAGTGACGTGTCCAGAGCAGGTGACGTGTCCAGAGCAGGTGACGTGTCCAGAGCAGGTGACGTGTCCAGAGCATGACGTGTCCAGACAGTGATGTCCAGAGCAGTGATTGTGTTCAGAGCAGGTGACGTGTCCAGAGCAGGTGACGGTGATTCCAGAGCAGGTGACGTGTCCAGAGCAGGTGACGTGTCCAGAGCAGGTGACGTGTCGACAGAGCAGGTGACGTGTCCAGAGCAGGTGATGTGTCCAGAGCAGGTGATGTGTCCAGAGCAGGTGATGTGTCCCAGAGCAGGTGAGTGTCCAGAGCAGAGTGACGTGTGTCCAGAGCAGGTGCATGTGTTCAGAGCAGGTGACGTGTCCAGAGCAGGTGAAGTGTCCAGAGCAGGTGACGTGTCCAGAGCAGGTGACGTGTCCAGAGCAGGTGACGTGTCCAGAGCAGGTGATGTGTCCAGAGCAGGTTGCATGTGTCCAGAGCAGGTGATGGTCCAGAGAGGTGACGTGTCCAGAGCAGGTGACGATGTCCAGAGCAGTTGACGTGTCCAGCAAGCAGATGTGACGTGTCCAAGAGCAGGTACGTGTCAGAGCAGGTGACGTGTCCAGAGCAGGTGACGTGTCCAGAGCCAGGTGATGTGTCCGAAGCGGGTGTCCAGAGCCAGGTGATGTGCTCCACGAGCAGCTGTGACGCTGTCCAGAGCAGGTGACGTGTCCAGAGCAGGCATGCGGTGTATATAGAGCGTGACGTGTCCAGAGCACGGTGACAGTTGTACGAGAGCAGGTTGACGTAGTCCAGCAGCACGGTGACAGTGTCCGAAGAGCAGGTGACGTGTCCAGAGCAGGTGACGTGTCCAGAGCAGGTGACGTGTCCAGAGCAGGTGACGTGTCCAGAGCAGGTGACGTGTCCAGAGCTGGGGGAAGAGGCCATTCAAGATGCAGGTGAAAGCCTTCATTTAGATAGCTGAATCACTTACAAAAGCCCACACATTGCTAAAAAGTCAACCCCATTGTTGTTGAGACAGGAAATTACATCTTGGGACACAGTGGTAAAGTTTACTTTATCCAAGAAAGCCAGGTCTGCAACAACAGGTCGCTCATACTGGTTAGAGTCTTCCAAAGGCATCGGTCGTCTCATCAAGGATGACAAATAGCCTTTCCCTTTACAGCATATTTGATGTCCTGCTCATATTGTGGATATAATTCTGGTAGAGAGAAAAAATAAAACAAAAATGTAGAAAATAAAGAACAATGGTTAAGTTTGGTAAATTAAGAATTCTCAGGTTGAGTTCAATAGCAGGCCTACAGGAGATCAAGCTTTGAGGCTAAACACACACTCCTGAAGCCACACACACACACAGCCCATAAACCAGACAGTGTCTCAAATACATTTTCAAACAATGATTGTTAACAAAAAAAAGTAATAATAAATATATATGTCTGTGACTCGCTGCTTTTGTCATTCCTAACTTGTGATGGAGCTGTCCAAACAAGTGACAGCTAAGTTAGCTAGCCTAAGTGACGTGATGGAGCTGGTGTGACAACATGGGAGCTTGCCAAGCTAACATTAGCTAGCTAACTTGCCACTATGTAGATCCAGATCATCAGTGGTGGAAAAAGTACTCAATTGTCAGACTTGAGTTAAAGTAAAGATCCCTTAATAGAAAATGACTCAAGTGAAAGTCACCCAGTAAAATACTACTTGAGTAAAAGTATTTGTTTTTAAATATACTGAAGTATCAAAAGTAAATGTAGTTGCTAAAATATACTTAAGTATGAAAAGTACGACCAATTTAAAATTCCTTATATTAAGCAAACCAGACGGCACAATTTAATTTTTATTTACAGATAGCCAGGGTCACACTCCAACATAATTTAAAAACAAAGCATTTGTGTTTAGTGAGTCCGCCAGATCAGTGTGTGAATTGGACCATGTTCTGTCCTGCTAAGCATTCAAAATGTAACAAGTACTTTTGGGTGTCAGGGAAAGTGTATGGAGTAAAAATAACAATTTTCTTTAGGAATGTAGCGAAGTAAAAGTTGTCAAATAGAAATAGTAAAGTACTGTACATTTAATTGTCACGCATCAGCGGCTTGTAGGTGTGGAGGCCTGGAGATGCTAGACATCTTTAATTAACTGTCAAGTACCGTGAGACATGTCAGTCATGGGTTTGGGCAGGAAAGTGTTGACTGATTCCTGGTCAGAGTAATGGGATGGAATGATTGGTTAATTACCTCATTAGTTCCTGTCTGTGAGCCAAGGAGGGTCAGTGGACAAGATGTGTTTTGCTATTTCTGAAAGTAATTACCTGAGTTGGCCCTCTAGCCCTGTTTTTGGTATCTCTCTGTTAATGTGCTGTAAGCCACTCGCCAGGCCGGCTCTGTGTTTGTCAGTGACTGATTAGCAGACTAGTTGAGGCCTTCGTCAGGCCCTGCTCTCTGCCACTGCAAAACACTCCTTAACGCTTTCTCATTTATTACTATAAAAACACACACACACACACACACACACACACACACACACACACACACACACACACACACACACACACACACACACACAGTACTGCTGAAATACACACACCACACACCGCCTAGAGAGGGCAGTATACACACATGGCTATTGGCTACTGAGGTTTGTGTTGTGTACACACACGTCTGTGCCCTCAGGCTGTCTTGGTGTCACACAGCAGACTCTACTTCTCCTAGGATGCTGTACTCATTGACCACTCTGACCCAGGACACACACACACATCTCTATCATGACTTTTCAGAACAATGTGTTGAAGGCTAGGAGGAGAGGATGTCACTGTACACTATTAGGATGTGACTCAACCTCTGTTTGTGCTAGCTCAGCATACACCTATCCCCTGTACTCAATAGTGATTACTGTTCCACAAGGTGTTAATGCACAGTGCCGGCAGGCGGAGAAGCTGTAGATTGGATGTGACTCAGACGGCTAATGACTGAGCCTGCTGTAGTCCATCTACACCTGACCTTTACCTGACCTCTGACACATCCCGTCTGTGTAGTCAGTAGAAGGTTTTGAGAGGGCATTGGTTGGGCGGAACTGAATGTCTTGCATGCCATGTGTATACTGTGGTATGTTGTTCTCACCTGGAATGGATAGAGGGCTGAGAGATATGGAACAGGAGGATGGGGAGAACATTTTAAATTGGGTGGTAGCGAGGACAGATGGAAGATACAGGGGGAGGAAAAGGGAGGATGAAACAGATGGGTATTGATGAAGCGGATGTGTGTTCTCCCTCTAGGGGGATCTCCTTACATGGCTGCGAAGATCAACGAGGCCAAGGACCTGCTGGATAAAGGCCAGCAGGGCGGATAACTACAGCCCCCATCACCCCACTGACCTCCTGAACTACAGTACACTACAGATTAAAACTAAAGATCCCAACTATAGACCTAGCTGCTGACCTGGACTACAGTACACTACAGATTAAAACTAAAGATCCCAACTATAGACCTAGCTGCTGACCTGGACTACAGTACACTACAGCTCCATTTCTATCCCTTACCTTCCCCAGAAGCAGTGTGACTGCACAAATGGACAATATACACAATCCTTGTTACGTCGCAGTCAGGAAAGGTACTCTTTCAAGTTGAAGGTTGTCTGTAGTTATAGGTTTACAAAAGTCAACATGTTTACTGTACAGTCTGTTGTAAATACACTATACCATAAGATACAAGATGATAATAATATTCCTTAGAAATTACCTTAGAATTCCTCAATGTGGTAAAGACATGGCCGCTGTGTGTGTGTAATTTAGCCAATGTTGCTGAATAAAGCATTTTATGGAATGGTAATCAATGACTCATTATTGTGTTTCTGTTTGAATGTGTTTCTGTGATTATTCCCTCTGCGCTGAAACGCCATCGTAGTAAACTACTAACTGCTGCAGCAATAGCAGGTGCTGATGAGAGGGGGAACATTGGGTAAGAGATGTTTTTGAAGCTCCTGTGCCAAACGGTGACATTTGGTAACCATAAATGAACGCTGTTTCACCAGTAGCCTGCAGTAAAAGATTTTTCCACAAACCAGTATCTAAGCCGATGGCTAAACGACCATGTTATACATGTTATACTTCATTCCAGCATGCTTCTATCATTAAAATACATACTAAACCAACTCATTCTGGGAGAATGACGTTCCCATCTGAAGTTGCAGTAAAGCGTTTCCCTATTAGCAGTCGGTGTGTATTCCCTCTGAACCTCTGTACAGGTCAGGGCTGTTGTGTGCTTGGCTAAGGCCTGCTCTGCTCTGCTCTCCTGTCCCTCCTGTGGCTGGGTCTATTTCAAACTGGGAAGAGCCCACATGGCCCTCCTGAGCCAGCCTCTCCCTTCCACCTCCTGATCTCTCGCTCTACCTCCCTCCACCAGTCCTCTCCACCAGAGTATAGTTCTGTAACACGTGTAAAAAAAGAACAGATTCTGCTGTCTAAAAGATTTGTTTTGCCGAGCTTCTGCAACTCGGCTGTACTACTGCCATGCTGGAGAGGGGAAATGACTTGCCTATAGCTCCCACCACCCAACTCATTTTAACAGCTTGTGCACTGTAAATATGCAAGGCTATGGGAATTTGCTGATAAAATATATATTTATATCCAATGCTTGCCTAAATATATCACATGATATACGCTGAGGCGAGAATGAACTCAGGAATGTATGTGTGGCATGCCCTGTTGTGATGAGTCAGATTCATCATTCAGTAGATTCTAGAATAGTATCTCTCCTAACATTCTAAACAAAGCATTGAGTCCTAGAATGTCATCATTCTTGGCATTCAAGACTCTGAAAGTTTGGTGTCAATGTAGAATCAGATTGGGGGTTTTTCTTCCGAATCTGCTGTGAATAGTCTCTGACAGACACACAGGCAGGTCTTTGATCCATATATCTGGTTCCTCTCCTCTCAGATAGCTATCACAGAGAAGTGCAGTAGGGCTTCAGCCGTAATGTCCTCCATGTGTCTCTGAGCAGCGCACTCTGTCAGATCCAAACTCTCTCTCTGTCCCACTAACATCTCGCCACTGTTAATAACACAAACCATATGGCAGTGTATAGCTCAGGAAAACTACCCCATGATCTATTCTAGATTCTAGAGTATTTTGGGTGTGTGCATGTTAGTGTGCTTGCATAGAAATAATATCTCATTCTAGTTGTGTGTGTGTGCATGACAGTCTCAAGGTCGAGGTTTGTTTATCTGACACCATCCTGGTTGAGAAGATGACATGGCTAGTGTTAGGAGAAGAGGAGTCATCCTTTACCAGTGATGCTGAGATACAGACTGGTCTCTGCTCTGATCACAACAACAACACCAGACAGGCCAACTGTTCCACTTTGTTCTGTTCTCCCTCATCAGAATGACCTGAAAACAGGTTGCTTAGCAACTGTTATTCAACATTCTTTTGTTTGCAAGTTACAATGTCAAGATGCCCTTCAATAGCTCTACTGTACCGTATGAGGGAGGGGCATTCTAAAGGACAGAATGTCATACCCCAACTATGACAGGTTCATTCATGGTGTTCTCATTGCATTGAGACAGCATTTCAAAGATTAGCTCAGAATGTGTAAAAAACTGAGATGACTTTAACAGTTAATGTGACATGCATGTAGTTTGGGCTTTAACTCAGTGGGCTAACTCAGTGTTTTGATGCACAGATCATCCATGTTCAATGTCAGTGTGCACACACACACACAGAGACTACTGTATGCTGCATCCCCTCATCTTTTGACACAACTAAAATCTCTCCTCTACCTGTCAGTCCTCACGTCTCAGATCTCAGCGGCTCCCTCTCCTCCTGCAGCTGTGCTGTCAGACACACAGGAGGACTAGATGTTCTGTTCAGATGTAGGCCAGCCAGTGAAGTTACAACATCAGCCCTCAGGATGTCTGCTCCAGGGCTGGGTGCGGTGGAACGTCTGTCTGGCAGAGGGCTCCAACGGCAGCCATGTTAGAGAGGTCACCGGGAGGATGGCAGCCATTTTGTTGAGTTTGGTGTGATTGATATCTGGATGTTAATCTGTTGAACTAGATAGGGAGGTAGAGAGAGGTGACAGAACAGCTGTAGCAACCAGGGGGCTCATTCAGGTGGGCACAACAAAATCCATAGGTCATTCATATGATAACGTTGTGGGATGTAAGAGATGCAGGCCTACTGAGTGACCAGCATCCCTCAATATTTCCTGGTACAAACACGGCAACATCATAATAAGGCAATTGCTCCCAGGCAAGGATAATTCCTTGCAGCTAGGCCTCAGTAAAGAGACATGACATTGGTGAGGCTGTGAAACAGGTGGAATGTGAAACCCCTTGTCGCTGTAGATAGACACACAAAGGCCCTTGGCTAATTACTGCTGTCAACAAACGTTGCAGCAGCTAATGCTGCTGTTGCTGTCTGCACTCCCTCCGCTGCTAACACTACAGGTATTTATAGATGGAGCCCTCATTTACACACACACTGACATAGGCAGGCACACGCACGCACGCACGCACGCACGCACGCACGCACGCTTAAGCAGACATACAGATAGACAGACAGACACACACACACACACACACACACACACACACACAAGACCTCAGAGCCGAGAGAAGCAGCAACAGATTTCTTGGCCCAGAGGCATACGTGTTGGCACCCTAGCTGACAGTCTGCATCTCTCTCTCTCTCTGAGATGTGTATTTGCATTTTAGAAATGGGAGACTATAAACGGCATGTCATTGAAGGTCACAATGACGCAGTACTGCAGCTGTTGTCTATTATTATAGATACATCAATTCTCTTTGTTTACTTGTCACTGTGGTGTGGACCCAATCATAACTGGGGATACAAAGTGCATAAGTCAAAAGTTTTAACTGTTGTGTAAATCTTACATAATGTCAGTGGGAGATTTGCTCAATGTCCCTAGACACTTCCCAAACAATTTGATATTGTTTCCTCTTCTCTTCTCCTTTGTTTTAATGTTGACTGATACAAATGATAGTGTATGTGTTTCCACCATATTGTCTCCACCTATCCTGGGTTTTCAGTTCAGAGCATATGAAGGAGAGAAGAAGAGAAGAGAACTTGAGACTATGGAGAAGAGGAGATGA
Organism: Salvelinus sp. IW2-2015; assembly: GCF_002910315.2. Taxonomy (NCBI): domain Eukaryota; kingdom Metazoa; phylum Chordata; class Actinopteri; order Salmoniformes; family Salmonidae; genus Salvelinus; species Salvelinus sp. IW2-2015. The sequence goes on from NC_036839.1 coordinate 30,516,239, forward strand.
AGAGATTAGGAAGCTACTTCAGACTATTGAAACTCTGGTTGATCCCATTACTGTTGCAGACAATAAACAGTACATGTTCACAGCTTCCAACAGACAACTAGTCTGTACGACCTCTGTGTCTGCTAACAGCTAGCTGGTGATGTCACCCACACACACCAGAGAACAATACAGACAGAATTGTCAGGGAGAGAGAGAATGAGAGAAAAAGAAACAATGCGACAGAAAGGGAGGAAGAGAGGGAGGGAGAATGAGAGAAAGGAAGAATACGATAGAAAGGGAGGAAGAGAGAGAAAGAGGGGGAAGGCAAGAGACAGAATGAGAGATATGGGGACAGGGAAAGGGCAAGAGGAGAGTAGGATGAGAATTCTAAATGAGGCTTCTAGAACAGCAGGCTATGACAGGCCCTCTGTCAGCATGTGTAAACTGTAAACATTGGGTTTTGTTTGTCCCAGTCCCATTGGTCATTCATCATTCTCCATCCATACATCATCATCTTCCAGGCCTGACCGTACACTCCTGGATGGAGGGATGGTGTTCATAAACTACATGGAAACAGGAAGAGAGAGTAGGGCCTAGATTCAAGCAGATCAAACGTTAACTAGCGATAGCAGACACCTGCATAGTGGATGTTTTGGCATGGTCGGAAGTGGAACTGTGTTGGAGCCACCATTTTGGTGAGCCACTGCTCTTGCGAGCTTGGGATTTCTGTTACCGCAACTCTGTGCAGCCAATTTGCTATGTTCGATTTGACAGCTCTAATGCAGTTCCCCTGACACCCCCAAAACAACCTCTTTGACAATGTTGGCTAAAGCGGATCTGATTGAATCGAGCCCTAAGCACATGCATCATGGACCCCTACTGCATGCTGTCTGTGTACAAATACAGAGACGACAGGATCCAACACCACTTCAACCACCTGTTCCCAGGCTCAGAGAGAGAGTTGACATGTGCAAATCAAACATTACTATGAATTCTGTTCTGTAGTAGTAAACTGTGCTTGGAAGTGGTTCCCTTTCTGTTCCAGACTGTGTATGTACCCACCTTGACCAAACCCCTCAGCCTAACATAGGACTGTGTATGTACCCACCTTGACCAAACCCTCAGCCTAACACAGGACTGTGTATGTACCCACCTTGACCAAACCCCTCAGCCTAACACAGGACTGTGTATGTACCCACCTTGACCAAACCCTCAGCCTAACACAGGACTGTGTATGTACCCACCTTGACCAAACCCTCAGCCTAACACAGGAGCCGTGTATGTACCCACCTTGACCAAACCCTCAGCCTAACACAGGACGTGTATATACCCACCTTGACCAAACCCCTCAGCCTAACACAGGACTGTGTATTACCCACCTTGACCAAACCCTCAGCCTAACACAGGACTGTGTATGTACCCACCTTGACCAAACCCTCAGCCTAACACAGGACCGTGTATGTACCGACCTTGACCAAACCCTCAGCCTAACACAGGACTGTGTATATACCCACCTTGACCAAACCCTCAGCCTAACACAGGACTGTGTATGTACCCACCTTGACCAAACCCCTCAGCCTAACACAGGACCGTGTATGTACCCACCTTGACCAAACCCTCAGCCTAACACAGGACTGTGGTACAGACAGGTGTTACTCCTCTATTGAGCTAGTCTTGATGTGGTTAATTTCATCACATTTCTGACAACTGTAAATGCCATCACTCGGTCAATGCAAAGTGACAATAATTATTTAAGTCACATTCAACAATAGCAATTCTACTTTCATAAATAGACTTACGATTAAATGAATCAACAATTGCTTTTGAGATTGAATGAACACATTTATAATCAACTTCGGAAATGGAAACTGGAAGAAGTTAATCTTATTATGATAATTTGCAGAATTGCTATTCAAAAGACATCAGGGGCATATCTAGACAATCAGGCGTTCCTGATAAAAGTAATTATGCCATTAGTGAATGATAATGTGTAGATAATGAAAGATTTAATTAATATAGAACAGTGAAATAGGCAGAATCTGCTAATATGACTTTATCAAGACATTCAGTGTAGCTCTGTATTCAGAGATTCATTTTAGTCAATAGTTTTTCCTTGTTACATGGTGAGGAACAACTCCTGACCCTATTATGCATTCTGTATCGCCCTGCTAGTTAACATCAGCTATTTCTTTGTCCACTTGAGTTGCAAAATATAAACATATAATCTATGGGGTATCAATGCAGCTAGGAGAAAATATTTCAGATTTCATCATAGATTCAAAATATGAATCAGTAAAGTGAGAAAAGGGGGAAAACGACGTGATCCTTAATTTATGTCTTTCTCCAGCTGGACATCCTGAATGTGTGCCTGTTTTGATCCTCAGCAGATGAGAGAGTTAGTCTGAAGTGGAATCATATGGAGAGCAGAGCTGTAGGATGGAGGGGAAACTCAGCAAAGCCTTGGTCACATGGCCAGGCATCAATCAGGGATTAAGTATTCATCTCTTCAAATGGACTACATTCCAATCCAATCACATCTGGCCAGCTGATCTCTTTGTGGATAGGAGTGATTGGAACTCAACATATGATTCTAAATGGGATTAATAGAATGAAAAGAGCAGTGGAATCAGAGCCTTATATACACATGGGTCTGACTGGTACAGTATATAAACATGGGTCTGACTGGTACAGTATATACACATGGGTCTGACTGGTACAGTATATACACATGGGTCTGACTGGTACAGTATATAAACATGGGTATGACTGGTACAGTATATACACATGGGTCTGACTGGTACAGCGATACACACATGGAGCCGCTCCACCTGAACTTGCGGATACACGCCATGCGAACTACCCACAACATCTGAAAGGGTAACTACGGCGATAGGTACAGTAAGTCATACACCATCACTAGACGAGCGACGACACATGGTCTATGCACTGTTACACAGTTATATATACACTATGGCGACTGCTTAGCGAGTAAAAACACATGGGTCCTACGTTACAGTATATACACATGGGTCTACTGACGTGAGTACAACAGCGTGCATTATGACACATGGGTCTGACTGGTACAGTATATACACATGGTCTGACTGGTACAGTATATAACACCATGGGTCTGACTGGTACAGTATATACACATGGTCTGACTGGTACAGTATAACAACATGGGTCTACTGGTACAGTATACACACATGCGGTCTGACTGGTACAGTATACAACATGGGTCTGACTGGTACAGTATATACACATGGGTCTGACTTGGTACAGTAATCATGAACCTACAATGGGTATGACTGGTACATATACACACATGGGTCTGACTGGTACTAGTATACACACATGGGTCTGACTGGTACAGTTAGCACACATGGGTCTGACTGGTACAGTATATACACATGGTCTGACTGGTACAGATATATACACATGGGTCTGACTGGTACAGTATACAACACATGGGTCTGACTGGTAACAGTATACCACACATGGGTCTGACTGGTACAGTATATACACATGGTCTGACTGGTACAGTTATACACATGGGTCTGACTGGTACATATAATACACATGGGTCTGAACTGGTACAGTATACACACATGGGGTCTGGACTGGTACAGTATATACACATGGGTCTGACTGGTACAGTATATACACATGGGTCTGACTGGTACAGTATATACACATGGGTCTGACTGGTACAGTATACACACATGGGTTCTGACTGGTACAGTATACACACATGGGTCTACTTACAGTTATACACCATGGTGGATGACAGTTATACACACATGGTCTGACTGGACATATATACACATGGGTCTGACTGGTACAGTATACACACATGGGTCTGACTGGTACAGTATACACACATGGGTCTGACTGGTAAGTATTACACATGGGTCTGACTGGTACAGTATATACACATGGGTCTGACTGGTACAGTATATACACATGGGTCTGACTGGGTACAGTATATACACATGGGTATGACTGGTACAGTATAACACATGGGTCTGACGGGTTACAGTATACATACACATGGGTCTGACTGGTACAGTATTACACACATGGGTCTGACTGGTACAGTATATACACATGGGTCTGACTGGTACAGTATAACACATGGGCTGGACACAGTATAACACATGGTCTGACTGGTACAGTATATACACTGGGTCTGACTGGTACAGTATATACACATGGGTCGGACTGGTACAGTATACACACATGGGTCTGACTGGTACAGTATACACACATGCTGACTGGATACAGTATATACACATGGGTCTGACTGGTACAGTATATACACATGGGTCTGACTGGTACAGTATATACACATGGGTCTGACTGGTACAGTATACACACATGGGTCTGACTGGTACAGTATACACACATGGGTCTGACTGGTACAGTATCACACCTGGGTCTGACTGGTACAGTATATACACATGGGTCTGACTGGTACAGCGATACACACATGGGTTCTGACTGGGTACAGTATATACACATGGGTCTGACTGGTACAGTATATACACATGGGTCTGACTGGTACAGTATACACACATGGGTCTGACTGGTACAGTATATACACATGGGTCTGACTGGTACAGTATATACACAGTTAGGACAGTATATACACATGGGTGACTGGTACAGTATACACACATGGGTCTGACTGGTACAGTATACACACATGGGTCTGACTGGTACAGTATATACACATGGGTCTGACTGGTACAGTTATACACACATGGGTCTGACTGGTACAGTATACACCACATGGGTCTGACGGTACAGTATATACACATGGGTCTGACTGGTACAGTATACACACATGGTGTCGACTGGTACAGTATATCACACATGGGTCTGACTGGTACAGTATACACACATGGGTCTGACTGTGACCGGGTCGGGAGTATAAAACACATGGTCTGACTGGTACAGTATCACCACATGGGTCTGACTGGTACAGTATACACACATGGGTCTGACTGGTACAGTATATACACATGGGTCTGACTGGTAGTATATACACATGGGTCTGACTGGTACAGTAACACACATGGGTCTGACTGGTACAGTATATACACATGGGTCTGACTGGTACAGTATATACACATGGGTCTGACTGGTACAGTATATACACATGGCTGACTGGTACAGTATAACACACATGGGTCTGACTGGTAAGTATATACACATGGGTCTGACTGGTACAGTATACACACATGGGTCTGACTGGTTACAGTATATACACATGGGTCTGACTGGTACAGTATATACACATGGTCTGACTGGTACAGCTATATACACATGGGTCTGACTGGTCAGTATATACACATGGGTCTGACTGGTACAGTACTATACACATGGGTCTGACTGGTACAGTATTAAACACTGGTCTGACTGGTACAGTATATACACATGGGTCTGACTGGTACAGTATATACACATGGGTCTGACTGTACAGTATATACACATGGGTCTGACTGGTACAGTATATACACATGGTTGACTGGTACAGTAATACACATGGGTCTGACTGGTACAGTATATACACATGGGTCTGACTGGTACAGTATAACACATGGGTCTGACTGGTACAGTATATACCACATGGTCTGACTGGGTACAGTATATACACATGGGTCTGACTGTACAGTATATACACATGGGTCTGACTGGTACAGTTATACACATGGGTCTGACTGTACAGTATATACACATGGGTCTGACTGGTACAGTATATACACATGGGTCTGACTGGTACAGTATATACACATGGGTCTGACTGGTACAGTATATACACAATGGGTCTGACTGGTACAGTATATACACATGGGTCTGCGGTACATATACACATGGGTCTGACTGTACAGTATACACACATGGGTCTGACTGGTACAGTATATACACATGGGTCTGACTGGTACAGTATACACACATGGGTCTGACTGGTACAGTATAACACATGGGTCTGACTGGTCAGTATACACACATGGGTCTGACTGGTACAGTATACACACATGGGTCTGACTGGAACGTATACACACATGGGTCTGACTGGTACAGTATATACACATGGGTCTGACTGAAGTATACACACATGGGTCTGACTGGTACAGTATATACACATGGGTCTGACTGGTACAGTATATACACATGGGTTGACTGGTACAGTATATACACATGGGTGACTGGTACAGTATATACACATGGGTCTGACTGGTACAGTATACACACATGGGTCTGACTGGTACGTATATACACATGGGTGCTGACTGGTACAGTATATACACATGGGTCTGACTGGTACAGTATATACACATGGGTATGACGACAGTATCCACATGGTCTGACTGGTACAGTATATACACATGCTGATTGGTACAGTTACACACATGCGTTTGACTGGTACGTACATCCACTTCTGCTGCTTAGAGATATTCCTATGACCCTTCATATCAGGATTGGGATCAATTCCATTTAATTTCCAGTCAATACAAGTTAACCCAATTCTATTTCTACATTTCCTAGTTGAAAAAAATTGAGAATAATTGGAATTGGTATTTCAGTTTACTGCCTGTAATTGAAATGGAATGGAATTGACCCCAAAGCTGCTTCATACTGCTGTCTCCATGGTGACCGTGATCCTCTGTCCATGATAGAGCAGAAAGCGGTCAGTGCAGAGCAGACAGGCCCAGATCCTCCCATATACTAACCTCGCTTACCCTGATGTTGCATCAGACAAAGTGATACATGCATGTGTGTGTGTGTGTGTGTGTGGTGTGTGTGTGTGTGTGTGTGTGTGTGTGTGTGTGTGTGTGTGTGTGTGTGTGTGTGTGTGTGTGTGTGGTGTGTGTGTGTGTGTGTGTGTGTGTGTGTGTGTGTTGTGTGTGTGTGTGTGTGTGTGTCTGTGTCTGTGTCTGTGTCTGTGTCTGTGTCTCCCACACTCCGCTATTGTGTGCGTGTGTGTTTGCGTCAGTTGAGGCTCCTCAGACGAGGAAGGGGAGGACCATCCCACTCTGTGAATTTCATAATAATGATAAGTGAAACATATATATTTTTGTTTCCATTTTAGATAAAACTATACTAAATGTATTCATGTCACCAAATAACTGTTTTGCAATAAAGGTCTAAAAGTAACCTCAACAGCACTCTCTGGGTTAGCACTATGGTCTAGCCAGCCGGAGGACAGCTATTTTCCATCCTCCTCTTGGTACATTGACTTCAATACAAAAAACTTGGTGGCTCATGGTTCTCATCCCCTTCCATAGACTTACACAGTAATTTTGATAACTTCTGGAAGACATTATCCAACCTATCAGAGCTCTTGCAGCATGAACTGACATGTTGTCCACCCAATCAAAGGATCAGAGAATGAATATAGTAGTGAAAGCATAAGCTACAGCTAGCTAGCACTGCAGTGCATAAAATGTGGTGAGTAGTTGACTCAAAGAGCGAGAAAGACAATAGTTGAAAAGTTTGAAAACATTTATTTCCTTAAAAATTAAGGAGCTATATAGCAAGCTAGCTTTTCACTTTCACTCACTTATTTAGCTAGCTAATGCAGCTAGCTAATTTAGCCTACTCAAACATCCGGCTCAAAAAGAGAAGAATGCTATTTATGTTAGCTAGCTGGCTAAAGCTATCCAACACTGGAACTTTTCCAAGTCAAGGTAAGCTTTCGGTTTTATTTATTTATTGCCACCGGGGCCCCCCGGTGTACCTGCTAAACTGCTTGCTGCATATTGTACTGCGTGATTGTAGCGGGTTTACTAATGCGTTAGTTCTAGTAGCTATGTTGACTATGACATTACCTAATATGGTGACAACGATGTAGACTGTGTGTAGCGGTTATGGTATGAAGGTTTGGCTTGGAAAGTTTTTTTTCGCCAGGTCACAGAGAGCTGTTGTGTTGTGCACTGAAGGGAAAAGGTGAGAGGAGGAGAGCGTGTAGATGCGAGAAGGAATTATACAACGAGTGATGTAAAGTGACGATGTTGTTTGTATGTGGCTGCTATGAAAGTGAAATGTGTGTGCGGGTGATCAGGTGTGTATTCATTCTGCCGATTCTGTTGAAAAACGTTTCTTAAACGGAACGAACCAACCTGAATTTGTCCAATAGAAAGTGTTGTTTGCAGCTGTTCAGACTAATGATTACATCCCAGATCAGTTAGATGCAGGCAAGAGTGTGCAAGGCGGTATTGAATGTGTCACTGTCTGTCACCTTGATTTCTTCAATTTGTCTCTCGACCTGTGTGCACCTACGTTATAAACTTTCATTCGATGGCTAGGTTGTAGGAACCTCATGATGGGTATAGGGCAAATTAAGAGTATCATGTAGTAGCCTAAACCTATCGCTGTTACATAGAGCTGGGTGTATGGAATATGAATACAGTCATACAATATGCTTTAACAGGAATAAGGCCATGCCCCCCCCAAAAAAAATCTTAGTTTGCCTGCATGAGTGATCCTTGCTTTACGTCAGTCCAGATTTACCAGAATAGAGCACACCAGCACATGATCAGAGTTAGAGGAGAGAGTACAGGGAGAGGAGGAGAGAGGAGTGGAGTACTACTCCTCATCCAGTATTAATATAGTATTTTAGGGGAGGCACACCACATCATCCAACATGGAATTTCAGCTCACTATCTGGATCACAAACAGAAAACATACATTTCAAATCTACTGTATGCACAAACTTTGATATTTTGCCATTTGCTGCCTTGTCTTGCCATTACCAGCCTTGATAATGTGAATTTAGTTGCTTGTCATGCCTATAAAGCTTCTTGAATTTAAAATGTTTTGGATTGAGCAGAAGAGTTTTGGATAAAAACATTTTATTTAGATTAGAAAACATAATTTAAATGAGTAGATACCAATTAAACAGAGACAACAAGCACAGCACACACTGGACACGAGGCCAGAGCAGAGGGAGAGAGACAGACAGAGATAGAGAGCAGAGGGAGAGAGACAGACAGAGAGACAGAGCAGAGGGAGAGAGACAGACAGAGATAGAGAGACAGAGCAGAGGGAGAGAGACAGACAGAGAGACAGAGCAGAGGGAGAGAGACAGACAGACAGACAGACATAGGTAAGAGATAGAGCAGAAGGAGAGAGACCAACAGAGATAGAGAGAACAGACGCGAGCGACGAGAGACAGACAGAGACGAGCAGAGGGAGAGAGACAGACAGAGAGAGAGACGACAGAGCAGAGGGAGAGAGACAGACAGAGATAGAGAGACAGAGCAGAGGAGAGAGAGACAGACAGAGACAGAGCAGAGGGAGAGAGACAGACAGAGAGCAGAGAGACAGAGCAGAGAGAGAGAGACAGACAGAGATAGAGAGACAGAGCAGAGGGAGAGAGCACAGACAGAGACAGAGGCAGAGGGAGAGAGACAGACAGAGAGAGAGAGACATAGTAGAGGGAGAGAGACAGATAGAGACAGAGCAGAGGGAGAGAGACAGACAGAGACAGAAAGACAGAGCAGAGTGAGAGAGACAGACAGAGCAGAGGAGAGAGACAGACAGAGAGAGAGAGACAGGCAGAGGGAGAGAGACAGACAGAGATAGAGAGACAGAGCAGAGGGAAGAGAGACAGACAGAGACAGAGCAGAGGGAGAGAGACAGACAGAGAGAGAGAGACAGAGTAGAGGGAGAGAGACAGATAGAGACAGAGCAGAGGGAGAGAGACAGACAGAGACAGAAAGACAGAGCAGAGTGAGAGAGACAGACAGAGATAGAGAGCAGAGCAGAGGGAAAGAGACAGACAGAGAGAGAGAGACAGACAGAGACAGAGAGGCAGACAGAGACAGAGAGGCAGACAGAGAGAGACAGAGAGAGACAGAGAGAGACAGAGAGAGACAGAGAGAGGACAGAGAGAGAGAGAGACAGAGACAGAGACAGAGACAGAGAGAGCAGAGACAGAGAGACAGAGAGACAGAGAGACAGAGAGACAGAGAGACAGAGAGACAGAGAGAGAGAGAGAGAGAGAGAGAGAGAGAGAGAGAGAGAGAGAGAGAGAGAGAGAGAGAGAGAGAGAGGAGAGAGAGAGAGAGAGAGAGACGAGAGAGAGAGAGAAAGAGAGTAGAGATGATGGTGTGTGCGCTAGCGTGCTGCTAGGTGCATCTGATGGAGTGTGAAACTGGGTTTTTACAGCAAACAGCCCCACAACACACTGGACGTGAGGGTTAACACGGGTCACAGTTAGAAATCTGTCCTGTACTCCCCACGCCCATTCCCGAATTCTCCAATTCCTGTCCATATTTCAGTTGCAGCAGTCCGATTTCATGGATCCCTCCCAGCCTAGTGGGAGTCAGCTGTTGACAGACCAGTTACACAACTGCTCCAGAGAGAGAGAAAACAGAGAGAGAGGATCACGAGAGAGAGAAAACAGAGAGAGAGAAAACAGAGAGAGAGGATACAGAGTGAGAGAAAACAGAGAGAGAGGATACGAAGAGAGAGAAAACAGAGAGAGGAGAGATACAGAGAGAGAGAAAACAGAGAGAGAGAAAACAGAGAGAGAGGATACAGAGAGAGAGAAAACAGAGAGAGAGAGGATACAGAGAGAGAGAAAACAGAGAGAGAGGATACAGAGAGAGAGGATACAGAGGGAGAAGAAACAGAGAGAGAGAGGATACAGAGAGAGAGAAAACAGAGAGAGAGGATACAGAGAGAGGGGATACAGAGAGAGAGGATACAGAGTGAGAGGATACAGAGAGAGAGGATACAGAGAGAGAGGATACAGAGAGAGAGAAAACAGAGAGATAGGATACAGAGAGAGGGGATACAGAGAGAGAGGATACAGAGTGAGAGGATACAGAGAAGGGGATACAGAGAGAGAGGATACAGAGTGAGAGGATACAGAGTGAGAGAAAACAGAGAGAGAGGATACAGAGGGAGAGAAACAGAGAGAGAGAAAACAGAGAGAGAGGATACAGAGAGAGAGAAAACAGAGAGAGAGGATACAGAGAGAGAGAAAACAGAGAGAGAGGATACAGAGAGAGGGGATACAGAGAGAGAGGATACAGAGTGAGAGGATACAGAGAGAGAGGATACAGAGAGAGGAGAAAACAGAGAGAGAGAAAACAGAGAGAGAGGATACAGAGAGAGAGAAAACAGAGAGAGAGAGGATACAGAGAGAAAGAAAAACAGAGAGGAGGATACAGAGAGAGGGGATACAGAGAGAGAGGATACAGAAGCGAGAGAAAACAGAGAGAGAGGATACAGAGAGAGAGGATACAGAGAGAGAGGATACAGAGAGAGAGGATACAGAGAGAGAGGATACCGAGAGAGAGGATACAGAGAGAGAGAAAACAGAGAGAGAGGATACAGAGAGAGAGAAAACAAGAGAGAGAAGAAAACAGAGAGAGAGGATACAGAGAGAGAGGATACAGAGAGAGAGAGAAACAGAGAGAAAGAAAACAGAGAGAGAGGATACAGAGAGAGAGAACAGAGAGAGAGGATACAGAGAGAGAGAAAACAGAGAGAGAGGATACAGAGAGAGATAAAACAGAGAGAGAGGATACAGAGAGAGATAAAACAGAGAGAGAGGATACAGAGAGAGATAAAACAGAGAGAGAGAAAGAACAGAGAGATAGGGAACAGAGAGGGAGAGAGGATACAGAGAGAGAGGGGGAACAGAGGGAGAGAGAGTCTGAAATCAGAGAGAGGGAACAGAGAGAGGCATCTCAAACCATTCCAGTCCATTCGAGAGATACGTTAGGACTAAGAACCTTCTGTTCTGTTGGCTGGGGTCGGGTCAGTACGTTACCATAGAGAAGGTCTGCTCTGTGACCACTTTGGCTGACATCAGTGGATTTAGTTATACAGCATCAAGTAGAGATCCATGTGGATTCCTCTACCTCAGTGTCAGCAGATCCCTTGCAAAGATATAACATTTACATTTTACATTTTAAGTCATTTAGCAGACGCTCTTATCCAGAGCGACTTACAAATTGGAAAGTTCATACATATTCATCCTGGTCCCCCCGTGGGGAATGAACCCACAACCCTGGCGTTGCAAGCGCCAAGCTCTACCAACTGAGCCACACGGGACCATATAACTCTGAAAGATCCATCAGGGGATCTTGTAGCTTTTGTTCTTGTCCTGTGTCTGTTTGTGTTTGAGTATTATCACTATGCACTGTTGATGTCTGTGGATACGCAACATACACACACACCATTCGAACAGTCTGTGGATTTGACACGCCTTCTATTCATGTGTCCACCAGGTTTTGAGGCTGGTCAGGAAGCGTGTATGTTTCTGTCCCACATGTGGTCTTTCAGGCCGTGTGTGTGTCCTGGGTCATCCGATGTGTGTGTGTCCTGTTCCATACAGTGTGTGTGTGTGAGTGGGTCCCTGTGTCACACGGAGCTGAGGCTCTGGAAGCCACAGAACTTCCATCGTTTCTCCAGCGTGGCTCCCACTCCACTCAGCTCCTGTCTGAAGACACTGGGCAGACGACCCATCAGAGACTCCAACTCCCCCGCTGACACCTGGACGGGACAGGGACAGGTGGGATCACCTAACAGGTCTAAGTTCTTATTTGTGCAACAATTAGATGAGATTTCATTTCCCCCCCAGCTTTTTTCCCTTTCTCTATTTTAGTGACTATTTCATGTCAATAAACTGACCGTAGTGTCCAGTCTCTGGATGTAGGACCACAGATAGTCGATGTTGGCTCCAAACGGGTGGACATGGAGGAAGGTAGATATGATGCCTGCAGAGAGAGAGAGAGAGAGAGAGAGAGAGAGAGAGAGACCCAGGAGAGGAGAGGTAGAAGAGAGACGAGAGAGAGGAAGAGAGAGAGAGAGAGAGAGAGAGAGGAAGAGAGAGAGAGACAGGGAGAGAAAGAGAGACAGGGAGAGAGACAGGAAGAGGAAGAGAGACATGGAGAGAGAGGAAGAGATACAGGGAGAGAGAAGGAAGAGGGAAAGGAGATAGAGAGAGAGAAGAGAGAGAGAGAGACAGGGGGAGAGAGAGAGAGGACAGGGAGAGAGATAGTGTGAGAGAGAGAGACAGGGAGAGAGAGACAGAGAGAGAGAGAGAGAGAGAGACAGGGAGAGAGAGAGAGACAGAGAGAGAGACAGAGAAGAGAGAGAGACAGGGAGAGAGAGCGACAGGGAGAGAGAAGAGAGAGAGAGAAGAGAGAGAGGGGAGGAAGAGAGAGACAGGGGGAGAAGACAGGGAGACAGGGAGAGAGAGACAGGGAGAGAGAGACAGGGAGAGAAGAGAGAGAGACAGGAGAGGAAGAGAGAGAGAGAGACAGGGAAGAGAGAGGACAGGGAGAGGAAGAGAGAGACAGGAGAGGAAGAGAGCGACAGGGAGAGGAAGAGAGACAGGTAGAGGAAGAGAGACAGGGAGAGGAAGAGAGAGAGAGAGACAGGAGAAGAAGAGAGACAGGGAGAGGAAGAGACAGTAGAGGAAGAGAGACAGGGAGAGGAAGAGAGAGGAAGAGACAGGGAGAGGAAGAAGACAGGGAGAGGAAGAGAGAGAGAGAGAACAGGGAAAGAGGAAGGAAGACAGGGAGAGGAAAGAGAGAGAGAGAGAGACATGGAAGGGAAAACAGGCTGTTCAGATCCAGTTGTCCTCCAAGAGCTGCAATCTGCATCTTGCTGTTGTGCAATAAATGCAATAAACGCTGGTCCGAGCAACAAGAGCACTTGAGTTGATTACTGAAGTCCTGCAAGAGGTAGACAGCCACTCCTGGGAACCCAGAGACAATATTATTGCCCTGATTATATGACGTAACATTGGGGGGGGGGGGGGGGGGGTGTTTGCAGATTGCAGACGAGTGTGTAACCATGCATGCTGGCGCGTGTCTGTGTGTGTGTAGGTGTGTGTCCCTTATAGATGCCTGTGTTGGTTATTAAATGAAAAGCCAGAAGCTGTGCTGTCTGCGGCAGGCAGGGAAGCAGCAGGGAAGCAGGCAGGGCGGCTTGTTGGCAGGGAGATAGAGAACTCTGCCTCTCCTCTCCTTCATGTTGGCTTTCTGTGGGCCGTGCTAAAAGAGATAAATGTTCTGCTGCCTTCTCCTCTCTGCTCTCTCCTCTCTGCTCTCTCCTCTCTGCTCTCCTCTCTCTCTGATCTCCTCTCTGATCTCCTCTCTGCTCTCTCTATCTGCTCTCCTCTGATCTCCTCTCTGATCTCCTCTCTGTCTCCTCTCTGATCTCTCTCTGATCTCCTCTCTGATCTCCTCTCTGCTCTCCTCTTGCTCTCCTCTCTGCTCTCCTCTCTGCTCCCTCTCTGCTCTCTGCTTCTCCTCTCTCCTCTCTGCTCTCCTCTGCTCTCCTCTGCTCTCCCTTGATCTCCTTCTGATCTCCTCTCTGCTCTCCTCTGATCTCCTCTCTGATCTCTCTCTGCTCTCTCTCTCTGATCTCTCCTCTGCTCTCTCTCTGATCTCCTTCTGCTCTCCTCTCTGATCACCTCTCTGCTCTCCTCTGATCTCCTCTCTGATCTCTCCCTCTGCTCTCCTCTTCTGATCTCCTCTCTGCTCTCCTCTCTGCTCTCCTCTCTGCTCTCCTCTCTGCTCTCCTCTGATCTCCTCCTGCTCTCCTCTCTGCTCTTCCTCTCTGCTCTCCTTCTGATCTCATCTCTCTCTCTCTCCTCTCTGCTCTCCTCTCTGATCTCCTTCTGATCTCCTTCTGATCTCCTCTCTCCTCTGATCTCCCCTGATCTCCTCTCTGATCTCCTCTCTGATCTCCCTCTCTCCTCTGCTCTCCTCTCTGCTTGGTCACTTTAATAAATGTAACATCTTATACTTTAATAATGCCACTTTAATAATGTTTAATATCTTGCATTACTCATCTCATATGTTTATACTGTATTCTATACTATCTATTGCATCTTGCCTATGCCGCTCTGTTATTGCTCATTCATATATTCATATTTATATATTCTTATTCATTCCTTTACTTACATTAGTGTGATTAGGTATTGTTTCTGAATTGTTAGATATTACTTGTTAGATATTACTGCACGGTCGAACTAGAAGCACAAGCATTTCGCTACACTCGCAATAACATCTGCTACCATGTGTAGTGACCAATAAAAATTGGATTTGATTTCCTCTCCTTTCTCTCTCTCCTCCTCTCTCCTCTCCTCTGCCTCCTCCTCTCTCCTCTCTCTCTCTGCAGCACCAAAGGGAACTCCGCTTTCTAGCTGTACATCTGAGAATTGGCACAGGACTATTTTGTGCTTGTTGTTATGGAGATTCATACAATGACAGGAAACACAAGGAGATCAGGCTAATACAATCAGTCCAGTCAGAATCAGATACAGGCTGCTTTTCATTTGTGTGAAATTATATTTATGGAGCTGAAAGGAGGAAAGTATAGGGGGAGGAGAGGGGAGAGAGATAAAGGGGGAGGAGAGAGGGAGAGGTAGGGAGGAGAGAGGGAGAGGTAGAGGGGGAAGAGAGAGGGAGAGAGATGCAGAGGGGGAGAGAGATAGAAGGGGAGGAGA